>NW_028259181.1:300000-575819 GCF_977971745.1 Zootermopsis nevadensis
AAAACGTGATAGTAACTCTATACAAAGCTGCAGTAGAGAAAATGGTACACATCTTATCTCTCATCTAGCCATGTACCTCGTCTCCGCTAGGCTACTTGCTCCGGTCACATGGAAAAGACTTATTACACAGAATTTTGACATAGAAATTATAATGATTATATTACGTTTTACGGAGTGTAATCGTATTCTCTCGGCAGTGAAATTGACCACATCGGTCTTCTACGTTGCAATGCCGCGCAGAATGACAACAGCGTTTCGTTGTAATATGCTGTTTCTATCTTCAGGGCTGACCAGTACATCTAACCCTCCTTTGTTTGATCACTCTAATAACGTATTATTGTGAAAATTACGAGGCTCGTCCTTAAAGTAAGTTTCCCTGGGGCCGTTTACAGAAACAAAACACAATTTCATGGAAATATTTATTGCAACAGATACAGCAAGTGTCCAGCTATTTTTCAACATATTCGCCACCGGAATTGAGACATTGGTCATACCGTGGGACCAACTTTTGAATACCTGTGTCGTAGAAGTCTGCCGCCTGGGATTGGAACCACTGTGTGACAACCATCTCCGCCTCCCTGTCATTCTCAAAACGCTGACGCTGACCGGACAGGAATTTCTTGAGGTGTAGGAAAAGATGGAAATCACTGGGAGCGAGGTCCGGGCTGTAGGGTGGATAATTAAACACCTCCCAGCTGAACTCCTGCAGGAGACTTGCTGTCCGTCGAGCCGTGTGCGGCCTAGCGTTATCACTGACCGCACTTCACAGTCGGCGGGAGCTGGAATAAGAACCTCCATCTTCAACAGCTGCAACGATGCTATTGTGAGAACGCGGGAAGTGCCGTTAGTGCATGCGCCATGCTACGTCATTGCGCTATCACGTACGCACAGTCGCTTCGCGCAATATAAGGTTTGCTAGCTGTGGGACGAGTGGGAAACTTACTTTGAGGACGCGCCTCGTATATTCACTTTTTTCTGTAGGAAATAGAAAATTATATTGATTTGATTTTTACGACATTTTTACCATATAATCCAAAATTATAAATGCAGTAAATTATTCTGAATTATCTTTCTGCTGTCCACATAGCGTGATGTATTCAAGGAGTTCTAGAATCTAGAATCTAGATCATAGAGAGGCTCTCAGATTTTGCATTTATTTCACGTTTGTTATTTCATGAACATTTGTTTAGCCCAATATTAAGTAACATATATATTTTTCACCATGCAATTGAATTAGTCTCATGTGTGACTGTGTCACCAGTTCTTTTATAAAGAATTTTCATGGAAAAAAAACTGGTATCAAAGTCAATTAGCTGATAGAAGAGTGTTTTTTGCCCTCTGTTAGCGAAATTTTTTATCGCTTGGTGCTAGAAGGTGCATTTCCCAGATTGACTGTTAGCTAGAACATTGCCATGTAGCCCTCGTAAATGTCACTGGGGTGGGGGGTGGGATAGTTTGTACGTACGGGGGATTTTTACGGACTAACCTCAGCTATTCTCGTGCGCAAAATACAATGCGACGAAAGGGGAGGGGGAGGATGCAATGACATCAAGGGTAATTATGTGACCAACATGTTAACAGTGGACAGTGGATCGACGTTCGCCTATTTTAAAACTACTTCGGGTTATGTCAGCGGTACGAAGAAATAGGTTCAGGTTGGTAATCGTACTGAAATGAAGAATTTCGAAAATGCCTCCCCTCCAATTCGAATCAAGGCATTCGGTTTTGTTGTTCCAGATTAATTTTTGCTTTTATCTTCTTTTATTTCTGTCTTTCTCTCTGGGAGGATAATATTAAAACTGATCTTAGAAAGATAAGTTTGAAATGTGCGCATTGAATTAATCTGGATGAGGATAGGGATGGTTGGCGGGCACTAGTGAACACGGTAATGAACCTTAGAGTTCAATCTAGGGCAGGAAATTTCTTGACTACCTGGGAGTTTTATTAACATTTGCAAAAGGACTCTGCTCTTTGGAGTTAGTATCTACGTTGCCTGTATACAGACCCTTATTTGGTACCCTGGCCATTCTTTTGCTACTTATTGTACCATCGCACTTCATGTCTTCTGGGAAACTAATAAAGTATCTACCCCAAAATATAATATGGTGGATTTCTTCATGAGCACGCTTCTTAGTTTCATAAGGAACACGAAGTTAGAAGCAGCAACACCAGCTGTCTAGTAAAATTCGTGCTTTGTACAACATCACGTCACTCCCTCAAGGGGATTTTTCTGAGCATGATTATCTAATTCAGAGGTCTGGAACTTTTACAGTGTAACCCATCGGACATGAGGGGCAGGACAAACGTGTCCCCCGACCTCACACAAAGCAAGTTCACAAGTCGACTGCGTATTGTGACGCTTGTGGTCTTTTACGTGGCGTGTTCCTGTTCAGAATCTGGTCATCTAAGTAGTTTACGACCAAATCGAAGGTAACATAAAGAGACATCCATTCAATTACAACTTGCATGGCCTACTCCGAGAATCAGTCACCACCTCAGATCGTTTTTTAACTGCTGCATCCCAAGACGTGAAAAATGCTGTTTAGGGAGACAAATCATGAATCCTACGTTCTCTCCCCTCCTTGCGCACGGTTCAGACCCGAGATCACTACTCTAGACTGTCATAAGCTGGGATAGCTCAGTCAGTATAGTGACTAGCTACTGGACGACTGGGGTTCGATCCCCGACGGGGGCAGAGGATTTTTCCTCTAGCCTCTGGGGCCCACCCAGCCTCCTCTACAATGGGTACCGGGATCCTTTCCCGGGGGTAAAGCCGGCCGGGGCGTGATGCCGACCACTCACCACCCCATCTAGTGCCGAAAGGTCAAGAAAGAGAGGAGCTATACCTCCTCTCCCCCAAACGCCTACATGGCGTATAGCAGGACAAACTTTACTTCACTCTAGACTCTCCCCTCTCCTCCACCCCCGCCCCACCCCTCGTTCCTTCTAACGCAGTCGGCAGTGGTAATGGACTTCCCTAGACAGCTACCGTCTCTCTTCTCACGAAGCCAAGAATAATCTTTCTTGTGTGCCTCTTATTTCAACGTGATGTACTGACAGCGTCGTTTAATACACCACAAAGTACAGACTCTAGCGTGAGCGAAGTGTAATTTGTGGGTCAGTCGAAGTTTGTCTGTCGCGATTTTACGTGGAGGTTGGCAACCCGCATTACAATCTGTCATCTTTGAGCACCTGTGTGAATCGAGGCTATTGTTGGAACACATTATTGCGCAAGAGTGACCTCGGATCATATGATACTGCAAAGCCCCAAGGACATTGTTGGAGCGCGTTGCTCGCGATGACCTCGGAAGACAGCTCAACAATGACGAACGTGACGCAGCGGGAGAAAATTCTTTGGAACGCCAATGTGTACTTCAATGTGTACACTTTTCTTGGGCCAATTTTAACACTGAACACCATCCAAAGCATTCTACTGATAACCACATCTTACTGACTTATGTTCACGAACATCACAAAATTATACGTATAAGGTAATTCCAGGAGAGATGCCGTACTTTTTGCAACACTTGTTCTAACTCAATCCAAAAATGGTCAAAACGGCTGAAAATTCAGAGATATTATATTTAAGATCTGTATTATACTAATCCGTAAACAAAATATCTAAAGCAAATTAATTCTCAGAGATACAGGGCGATAAAAAAAGTTGTCTTTGCGGCGTCTCTCCCGGACATGCCGGGAGAGACGCCGCTCTTTGAAAACATCCTTGAATTCAAAAAGAAACATATGTAAATGAAAACTGATGAACTTCGTTCAAACTAAGATATTGTAAATGCGTCATATTGTGATTATAAGTATTAAAATATATTAAAATTTTTTTTACAAACCTAATAACAGTGACCCGTGATAATACAACGCAACGAAGAAATAATATAAAGAACAAGAAGAACATCATCAGAAAATGAAGAATATAAATTATAAAAAACAATAAAAATCAGTATTTCAGTAATAAGTTTTAACTACATAACACCTGTTGATGGCTATGTAATCGAGTACTCGAAGGGGAACGTTAATTGATGTTTTAATCTTTTAACAATTTTATATTTGTGATTGACGGCAACATTTTTTTAATATATTTCATTCAAACTAATGAATTAATGTGAACATTAACATGGAGAAAACATGTGAATACCAATAAAAATTGAAAAGTTATTGAATATCAAATGAATGTTCAATTATCAAGTACATTGAAAGCAAAATGTTCCAGAGGTTGCTTGGAGTCAAAGCTTAAACCAGTGAATTTAGAGTCTAAGCGTTAGTCAGTGAAATTTGTACGGAGAGCAGAACTCATGCAACAGTTTTCCCAGTACTCACAGCACTTGTTGGTGTTACAGTTTTCAGGGGTCTCTTGATTAGAACTTTTTTTTCACGTTTTTCAACCTTGTACACCTGAAGTACTCGGACTGTTCACCTTTGCCTTTTTCCTCTGATCTTTGACTTCATTTCCTCTTTGCTTCTTTCGCCTTTCCTCTATGTTGGCTGCTTCAGTGAGGACAAAAGCCAGTTGCCTCCTTGCAGTTGAGTTTTTCCTCGGTATTTTCAACACTGGACTAATTTTCCTCAATAATATAAGATAATGCAATAGACCAGGCATTTTTGAGTACTCAATATGTACGTATGTGATTTTTTTAAATCAGATGTGGTATTTTTTTAAGTGCGGAATCTCTCCCTTAATTTCTTGCGGCGTCTCTCCTTGTCTTCAGGGAGAGACGCCGCCCCCTCCCACTTGCCTTATCCAATGACCAACATGGCGGCCACGTCGTGCGAAGTCAAGACCAGCAACGCTGGAAACCTCTAATGTATCGTGATTTCATACTTACTTCGACTTGAAATAATAGACACATCTTATGAACAATATAAATAACTTTGAGCATAAAATTAACAAACTCACCGCATAAAATCATTATGACTGTCGCAAAAGAGCACCGATTTTCAATGCGTCCACTCACAACATTTCTCTTGGCTCACTGAACAAGGACATAGACTGACATCGGCCTAGGATTAATACTCATCAATAAAGAGAAGCAATTCCTTCCCTAGCCTTTGCTTACAACAGATTTTCCAAGACATAGCCATTACTACGCGTACTGCAGAGATAAATTAGTGTAATACAAAAGACAACCGATAATCCTTTTTATCTAAACGGCAGATACAAAAGCAGGGACTATGGTGGTATATGTAACATTAGCATTTGTCGTCTTGCTTGTATAATCTGTAAGAGAGGTGTTTTATGATATTTGCCAAGAGCCTTGTGCATGCAGACCATATTCCGGTAGGGTCCTGCAAAGTACAAACACCAAGGTGAGGTAATAGCTATCTCGTACTAACGTCCAGAACTTCCTTCGCAAGTTTCCTGCAGTCTGAGGCCAGTAACAGTGGACCGTCTTGTCTAAGGGTGAATAGCACAGGATTCCGTTCTAAGTCGCGGTAAAACCAGGATGGAACCGACGGAACGACATGTAATTTTTAATTCTAAAGCTACAATTTCAAACATCTGCTTCCGCCACACTGAGAATGACAATCTCGTTGCACAGAACAAAGTCCTCTTTGAGAAGATTTCAATCGCTCCGCTGGCCAATAAAATTTGCACGGTTTATGGAGCCCGAAAGTTCATTGTCGTATTCACAAAAACCCTGCGAAAATTTTCTGTCCTAGACTAGGTGAATCCAGAACGCACCCACTCATAACAATTTCTTAACAGCCAATATTTTCATTCCATCTGTGCTTGAGCAGTTTCTGAGTCCTGAGAAGGCCGGATAAACTGCATCATTAATACCCCTTTACATCGTACTCATTGGTAAGCGTAAGATAAATTTCTGATTGACGCACCGCCGGGCGAAGTCCCCACGGTAAATTCCCCGGAATTTCTGTACACTGAGCACGACACTAGTTGTGCCCTCCTGGGATGTTACTGTGCCCCCTTCCTTTTACCCCTCGAATGTTTCTCATCTCTCGCCAGGTCACATGATTGTAGCTGAACCCTGGTGCTGCTGGTAGCACACGACACTCGCCTTAACGCATTAACACTGTAACGCTTTATTCTACGGGAGAACTGATCTTCCGTAAGTCTGTATGGACATTAGAATTATAGTATGTCCATGTTCGCGGACCATTCCTGAAATAAAAAAGCGTCCATTGATGCTCTAAAAGGGGTGCATTTCTTAGATGAATGGTCGGAAATAGCGGCTCTTATTATAGATTCTACACCCCTGTCTACGAAAGATTTTTGTAATAAACGATTGAATGGAAAGGCTGTGTACTAATTCATCTACTTCAGAACAGGGAACAGTGGTGGGGTCTTGTGAGTACGGAAATGAACCTTTGGGTTCACTAAAAGGCTGCCAGCTTTTCTAAGAAGACTCTGTTCCGTGGAAATTGTTATATTTCGTCCTTAGAATGTTAAATCCCATATGCCTAGGGCCGCGTGTTTGAATCTTACACGGCAACGGAATGCGTCTTCTCGGGCGATCAGCTGTGTGAGAGTTGGTGAATATTAACTCGATTCTCATGTAAGGAGACGTCATAGAAAATGTTTACGTGTAAAATATTTTTTTTAATATTGCTTCATTAAATAACAAATATTTTTATTGTAACGAAAATCGAAATAAACTTAACTCATAACTGGACATCGGCTCTCAACATCGGTGGTCCCGTGGTTTCTGTAGACCACCAGTTCTAAAATGGGGTAAATGTACTCCAGGGGTATTTAAGATGATTAATATATTGCCAGACATGTAGAACGGGCCCGAAGGAATGTTTTTGGGTTTTATAGTACACGATTTATTGATTACTCGTAGGTTCTCCCAATTGGAAAGGTGTACGCGTATGTCGATCGAAAAGACAGAAACGCTGTTCTACAACGAGAGAAAAAGAGGAGAGCAGGCAGACAGGGTTGGAAAGCTTTTATTTGAAAACTATGTAACGAACTGCACTGGGTCCTTGAGAAACGAAAAGTCCCTAAGCTGGTCAAGAAATTCCGTTCATCTTTCGGAACCTGACGTTTTATGACCGTGTTAGCAAGAATCTAAACAGAGTTCATTTCCGAAGCCGTGTTTGCTTCAGTCTACCACTGGTCTCTGTTCCGATCTAGATGAATCCAGTTATCAACATCGCAGCTTATTTATGCAAAATATATTTCAATGTTATTCTCATATCAACTCCTAGGTCTTCGAAGCGATATATTACCTCGTTTTCCGACAAACATTGGTTGTACATGTATCATCTATCCCCTACGTGCTACACGCTCAGCCTATTCACGTATATCGTAATGATTCCATTAAGCCAATACAGTGAATCAAGATTAAACAATACAGAAATGTTCGAAACTAAAATATGTTATTTTCAATATAAAAGTTTCGTCATGCGTGCGTCTGCGACGAGAAGAAATTAAGGACCCATGAAGAACACTTATTACTGGGTAATTTTGTACGTCTCGAACTGCGATCACTGAATGTCGTAACTGCGCTGCCACTCGAATCTTACACAACCTTGAAGTGTGCGAAGCTGTACCTCTGTGATACCTTAACTTGGAAGAAACCACTGAAACCTCACCTGTTCGACCTGGCATGAATTCGCTGAACCAACAAAAATAATTGCTTTTGTTATCGCGAGTAATTGTGAGGTGGTGAGAAGAAACAGATTGTTTCCTACAAGTTTCCAACAAATTTGGTATCTTCACCCATGCCCTCCACCGCCATTGAAACGTGTTCGTAAGGTAGTAGCAACACTGCATGTGTACTACACACTCCAGGTTGTCAGGTCTTGTCTGACATCTGACATCTGACGGCGGAAAGACGGAACATTTAGGCGCTTCAAGCGGGGAATGTAGGTATGTGGATAAAGCTTCACTTTCTACTTGTCTGTTGAACTGTACGGGTCGGAAAAACAACTTCAGTCAAATTTAACGTGTAACGAGAGTAGACAGTTTCATATGTTGGCTTACGACCCCATGTGGTCTTATAAACACATTACCCTGTTTTTTTGAAGTTCATAAGCACGACATTAATTAAGGTACCAATGATATTTAAAGGAAAATGTGTTTAATATGTTTAAACTACACGGATGCTGTAACATGTGTGCAAAGTGATAATTGCTTTTATTTATAAAGTTTATTAACTTTTTGTGGTTCAATGACATACTTCTGTACAGCTTCTATACAGCTCATGCTGTCGGCTTTATCTCTGATAGATAGAGTTCCCACTTGAAGGGGCGAAACTCCTCCCATTCGAGGTTTTGATTGGTCGAGAGCTCGCTACGTAAAGATGTGTGCGATTATCGTTTGGTAGGTATGCATTACGCGGACACGCGGAGCCTTCAGTCGTCGTCTTACATTGACAGGAAGAACGTTTAGTTTAAATGGATGTACAAGAAAGTTTGACGGGAGTTGCCCCGCAAATCTGTGGAAGTGTCTGAAAGTCGTAATATTACTAAAAATATTTAGCTAAAGTAAAGGGAGTTTTTACTGTACTGCTACGAATTATCTCCGTGAAATATAATTTAGACGCATTCAAATTAAATTAAAAGTGTGTAGTATTTGTTGGTTTTCTTAGTGAAAGTTCTTATAACGAAAATAATGGTGCCGCAACAGGACGATACCAGTCGGTCTAGCAGCCCCACCTCCAGTGGAATACCAATGTTTGGATCTCAGCTGATAACAAAAATTCTTCCACACATTATACGAATGCTACCCAGGTGAGTTTCAATTCATTTGTCGTCCCCAGAAACTAATGTGAGGTGAACTGTACTAAACGATCGATTGTTTTACCGTCAATGCAAATTTAAGATGGGTGTTTGAATTTGTGTTTCAAAGTGTATTTAACACCATCGTCTTTTACTTTTTTTTAAAAAATTTGTCGTGTGGAAAGTGAACAATTTGGGTTTTCCAATTTTGTGTTTAAGGTTAAAATTGTTACATTAAATGAAAGAATCTTTTGAGAAATATTGAAAATGAGTTCGAATATCTTAAGGTTTTCGCGATTGTGTTCTAGTGCGATATATCGATATTACTTCCACCTACGGTATATTATTATTCAGTAGTGAACATTTGGGAGAACGGTGTGATCAGTCTTTCACCAGGATCTTATGTTTTATCTTACACGGTATTATTAATCTGATTTCGTTTCGTGATATTAAGGAAACGGTGTAGAAGAAAAACGTTTGCCTGTGACGATGATTGATGGTGAGGATACTGAATTTTACGCGTGCACTCTTGAATATTCTGCTTAATTTGAGGCAAGTGAAAAGTGAATTGTAATCCTTAGCCAGGTTTCGTCAAGCCGTCGATGAGCGAGTATAGAGCAAGTGAAAGTGGCCGATTGTTGCCAAGTCCCACGCTTTGTGCTCCTGACCTTCGCACGACGAATTGACGGTTATGATGTGTATTGCATTAGGACCAGGTGTTGCCTGTTTTGTCAAGGCTTTGTTAGATCCGTGAGTGATGTTCTCGAATCTTCCGCATTTTCTTTAGGAATTATTTCTCAATTTCCTAAGTTCATACAACTGGCAAGGCACCAGTTTTCATTTATTTACAGAAGCGGCTCGTCTATTTTGTTGATATTATCATCGTTAAGTCAGTTTTGATAAACCGCACTTAGGCTTTATCTCGCTAGTTCCTAATCAGAACTCGACGTAGAATGCCTGAACCAATTAGGGACTGAATTACGCCACTCAGTATGTTGGGGCAGTTTGTGGTGATTAGAGCCACAGACACGGGAATGTAAGAAGCGATGTACTTCTGAGTATTTTCATAATAGATAACGTTGTTACGGATAAAATAAATAAGAAAATAAAAGTTTCGTGTGTTGTGGCATTGTATGAAAATGGAATTCCAAGAAATGTTTCGATTTTGACAATTCTTCGTCTGTAGTTTTCGAGTTTTTCTCACTACAGAAATCGTATTAATTTCATAGCGAGAATATTCCTGGAGTTACGTGTTATTCGCACAAGTAAACGATTCGAATTCGTTGGAAGTAATCTCAGTGTTGCTGGACGTTGTTGAGCTGGATAGGTGTAGCGAACTCGGAAGTCTCGTGATTGTTGTGAAGCTAACATTTGTTGAGCTAGTCAGATTTCTGTAGTTTACGGGACCTGAAGGTTCACTATCGCGTTAACAAGAGTTCGCCACTGGACTGAAACCGTAGGACAGAAGAATCTAACCCTGGTCTTTTCCTTTCAGTTTGTTCCCATTTCTGAGCGTCCGGAACAAAGTATCGATCGGTTTACAGAACGAAGTTTCCGTGTTTCCCATTACTCGTGATGAATTTCGTAGGTAATTGATTCGCGCTGTGGTTGTGTTCTGTTTTGTGCTCTTAAGCTATCGTTAATGCCCCGCCTCAACTAGACAGAATGATTGTGAGTGTTAAAAACAGAGGAGTGTTCATAAATGTAGTAAGTAAATATTAAAAGCAGGTTTCGTTATAACGTACGCTCTCGCCTACAGAGATATGAGAAGGAAACTTTGATATTGATGAAGTTTGGGTATTGCTTACCCCCAATTTCCTTACGTTTTTGGTTCTAGAATGAACTGATTTCAAGACTGTTGGTGTTCAGGTAGATATGTGCGGTTAAAATAATTACGAAAGTACATCGCTGTTGCATTACTATTTGTGTAGATTTGATATGTGGTTTCTTTATACGTCTTTATAATTGCCAATTAACACTGTGCTGCATCGTGAGATAACAATTTAGTTTTGTGTTACGTAAGCTCTTTACATTGTTATGACAAAGATAAGGACGTTTGAGAAGAACTTTTGGGCCGTGAAATTCCACCAGCCTGAAACATACGGTAATTTATGTTCTTAATATAGAAACCCTATGAAAATATCGGTTGTTTTGCCTTGGAAATCTTTAGGGTTCCGTGTTATCATTCCTAATTTCTCGTATGGCGCGTCTGTAATGAAAAAAATGTGTGGTGAACATGAAATCAATATCGTAACAACCGTGTAGGACGCGAGCTAGACTTCATTATCGACGGAATTTGATTCATTTCCTAGTGCCACGAGTCTTGTATGATTTTATTTGTCGTCAGCGTATAATTTATCACAGAAGTTCGCGGGTAGAAGGAACGACGGAATATACATTTTACGTAATGAAGGAAATTAGTCAGGTGAATGCTATTTAATGGGACACTGATGCAGGCACGCGTGGGCGATGTAATGAAGTTCTTCGGGGTCATCTTATCATCCGTCTGATCGCTTCTTGGAACGTTGTGTATAGCTGGCTATGAGTTCAGTTGCCGTGCAGACGTGTTGTCAGAGTTTCGGAGATGCATAATGTCACCATCTTCAGGACTGAAGTGACTGTGGGGCCACGAAACTGGCAGGGAAGTTTTGTCATTTGTTAAAATAATGGACAGGGCTGTGTATTTTGTTTGGGGCGACGTAGGGATCCTGTGATTTAGGACGAAAATTTGAATCCGATGCGTCTGTAAAAAGAGAATAGCTGAGCTAGAGCGAAATTATATGAATTGAAATCCCCTAAAATTGCCTTGCATCTGTTTCTAAGGTCCTCGTTAATCTGTCTCGCGAGGGCAATTGTCTCAGCAACGTAATCCAAAGGTCTTCTTCCTACACTGCAGTGTCGTGTGTTCTCGCAGGCGTGTGATTTAGCTGTGTTGGGATGTAGAAGTTTCGAGAAATTGTTAAAAAAAAACAGTGCATCCATCTTTTATACGGAAATGCAGACACCGTTGTTGACCGAAACAATCGTACAGTTTTTGTAGACCTGTTTAATAAACAAAATTGAATGGATACATTTTTACGAAGTTAACATATTCCGAACTTATTTTCGCTACGATTACAGTGTTGTGTGTCGTGTTCCTAGTCTTTTGTTTCTACAAGGTCAGTGAGTGAAGAGTGTGATTTCTGTATCTCATCCGCATTCTGGCAGGATCTGGCCTTGTCGTGGTATTGACGTAGCTCTCAGAATTGGCTTTACCAGTCACTGTACTCTTGTGTGAATTTCAGGACGAGATTTTTCAATTTTCTGTCATTTATCCAGCCAAGGGTTTTGGAGACCAGAAGTGTTTGGTTAGGAAATTTGCCCTGACGAATAGAAATGATTTCTCGTTAATGCGACAGCTGCGCTTTGTGTTGGTGTGCACGTGGGGCCTGTTATGGAACCGTGCATGGCTATCTTGTTCTGATCCACCTGGAATGTGGATCATCACAATTTACCTAGTACAGGGGTATATGATTTCAACACCCCGTCCGTCCGCCCGCCTGTAAAATGCGTACGAAATTTTTTTAAGAAAAGATTAAATCGTAACGAAGGATTGATTTTATGTTGAAGGAACCAGCATTTATAACGACTGCTGTTTTATTTTTGCGTGTATGTAAATGGATTTTTTTTTCGTTTTTGACCGTATTGAACAAATTGCGCTAAATATTGAGGTGAGAAGTGAATGTTTATATGATGTTTAGGCCAGCTGAGGTCTGAAAGGTTTTAGCTAGCTTCGGGTATTGATTGGCTGAGTGGTTTACGCGAGAAAAGAGGATTTTGCAGCAGCTGGAGTCGTCATACCGGTTTATCGGGACCCAGTTATGTACAATATCTGTCTGTTTACTTAAATAGGTTCCTCTTACTTGTCTCTATGCTAATATTTGTTATATCCTCGAGTCTGTTTGTTATCAGAGCCTATTGAAGGGTTGAAACTGCACTTTCTCGAGATTTCCAAACAGATATTTGAATTTTTTTACGGATACATTTGTACCACGCGTGGACAATACTTAGAATTGTAACACGTCTCTCTTCCCGAATATGTTTTCTCGAAACACAGAGTCTCCAAGAAAATTGTTTTAAATGGTGATGGCCCCGGGAATCTGAACTTTCCTTTCTTCGATGTCTTAATTAATCTACGCCGTTGCCATCACAAAACAAAAGGTTTTTACAAGAACTAGATTAATCGAGCTGATGATATGATAATTATTGTTCTGGAACAGGAGGTGGGACGTGGGGTCAGGTTTATCTGTGATAGGGAAGAAGACAATGGTCGAACATCTTGATTTTGATGACCATTGTATTTTTGTTTTTAGATCGTTGGCCCTGATAGTAAGTGTACCATCTAGACAGCTAGGCGACTTGATAAGGGCTGCCTTCGTAACAAACTTTGTCTGACTAGAACAACGGTTTTAAACAAACTTTTTGCGAAGTGAACTTATTCTTAAGAAAGAAAGTTATTGAAGATGGGTTGTTGCGCAGTTTAATCTGGTAGAAGTTTTCCGACGTTTCAGGGATCCTTGGCAGCGCAACAACCCACAATACAGCCATCTTCAGACTCACCGCCTTGAAAACCTCAAATCCGACATAGAAAGTTCTTGATTGCGGATAATGAAATATTGACCTCGGTTGGTTCCTTATTTTTTCGTAGTTCCTTCCAGGGATGGCAGAAGTGTGGCCTTACTGGGTTAAAAGTTAGTAACTAACTCTTGTAGTTCCTGCAAGCCAGCAACGTATCTCATACAATAACGGGTGTTCCAAATGTGTATTGTTATGGGACAGTAATCGGGCATTAGTGTTTCTGTGGGACTCTTCTTCGTCTTATATTTATGCAAATTTGTAGATACGCACTTTTAGGGGTGCGTATGAGAAGTACGGCATGGCCAAACATTTGCCACAATGACACCTAAGGCGAAGTTGATATGGGGCACGCGGTATAAGAATTAATGAAATCGTGACTTCGTTTTGCGCGACGGAAAACGAAAATAGTTCTTATCTTGCTTGGGATGCTGCGCATTTCTCTGCATTCTGATTTCTCCTCAACCTCATTGTAGACCCGTAGTGTTATCTATACCTCCCTCGTACTTTATCCTAACACGTGTGTTTTAGTAAGAGAAATTTTAAGATTGATTTTTGACGTGAAAACATCTTTAAAATGCCCAAATGAGCGACAGTTTCTGTCGAAGTGATTTCAAACTTCAATAATTCGACTAAAAATAGACATAGCGCCGCCATCTTAGTCTTGCTTTAAAGAGGAAGGATGAAAGTGTGTGTCAGTACCGCTCCGACATCCGTGGCGGCTGGAAGTCGCGAACTGCGCACGCGCAAATTGAACCCACGATTTTCGACTTTCCGGATTCGACACGTGTCCATAAACGGGATCATATCTCAGAGACTAATTATCCGATCTGAATGAAACAAGTGTAGTTTTGAAGAGGAGTGTATATGTTGCAACTCATCCTGGCCTCCAAGTGTGTATCTCAAAAACTCAAAAAGATACGAGGCTGTGAATTTAAAAAAGTTTGAAAATTTCCCGATTTTCTTAAAATGTCGCGATATATGAGGGCAAAGTACAACCAGAATTACAAAAATCTGTGCACGAATGCGTAGAGCATAACATTCCAAAGAGAATGACACGGAAAACGTCGGGCCCGGACCCAAAACCAACGCGCAGTACTGCCGCGAATATAGGCAACGTAAGCGCGCTCGGACAACTCAGGCGGCATCTGACGAGCCTGAATGACATACCGCTCGTACTGATGGACGATTTCAACACTAGTGACGAAAATGACCACTTTTGGGCTCTGGTGTGTAAAGAATTAAACTTTTCTTTTTACAAATTACGGGGCGTTTCTTGAACCATTGACTTTTATCTTCTCAAAAAGGGCAGTCACATGGAGTTTGTTATTTCTGCCTTTCGTTTATCTTTGTCTTAAATGCATGGATCATGCTGGTCCTGTAATAGTCTTGGAAAACCCTGACTAAGTCCGTGTTTCATGTGTAAGTTTGGAGCAAACAGGAAGAACTGATGTGGTTAATGGAACTAAATTGTCTGCTGCAAAATATTTTCTGCGGCGAATTTCGCTTGAATCGAGTGGATACAGGGCACAGATGCGATGAAGAATTAAATATGATATAATTATAATTAAATAGCAAATCAAAATATTTGAAAGGGTGTAATGAAATATGTTCTAAGGATATGGATATGAGGTAGATGATACGAAATTTTAAGAGAGAAATTCAGAACGTCTATTATGTAAGTCTTCAAAGAAAATTAAAAAATAATTTCTTACTGAATTAAAACACCACGCGTCTCCATTACAAAGATTAATAGGTTTATACCGTGTAAGGAAATGTTAGCTGTTAAATATGCAGAAACCACGCCTTTCCTATTGTAAGAAATGGAGCTTTCGGGTCGAGCGAAGAGAGAATCTAATTATAGAGCTTGTGTCAGTCGCGGTTCTGCGATTGAATTGAAGAAATTACTTGAGTATAAAGTTGGAATGGCAGTAGAAATGGCTCTTATGAATTCACCGACTGGGAAAACTCTGTTTTAACTAGCGATAATAGGCCCTTTGTCAACTTGGCGATGAGATTATAAAGGAAAAAGGGTTTTTTTTGAAATGTAATTTACCTTATGTGCAATGCTTCAAAAGACGTGTGAAGGTAACAGTTTCAACGATACATTTACGTTGTGTGTGATTATTTGCAAGTAAATTTATGCCCATTTGTCTTGTGTTAAATAAAATTATTTATTAACACGCTATTACCGTCCATTGTGTTAAGCCAGATAAATCTAAATTGAAACAGGTAATTTGTACAACGTTCCGGCCTCCTTATTATTTTACAAGTCACGTCTGTGTACAAATAGTTTTACACGTTGCTTTACATGGACGTTGTACTTAACTTTATGCGTCCTGAGGATAAGGGAGACGAAGGAAGTCTGATTTAAACAGAGTAAAGAGGAGCTTCATATTTGTCCTTTTCAGCAACTACTATTCCACTTTACTTCATATAATGTATTAATATTTTCTTTCGAATGTCTTAATCGCCTACCCTCGCCCTACTATCTGATGTAACTAGCCTTCACACATTCTCTCCGTGTGTTATTTTGTATTACTGTAGGCAGAAATAATCAATCTCTTTTGCTTTGTCTGACCATGTAGGCCTGTATGTAGCTAAGGGTCTTAAATAATTCTCGATTCTGGCCGTCTTTCTCGTACCGAGGTCTGTGATAAAGGTCCGTATTTCCCCGCGTGATTTAACCTGCATCTCGTACAATCTCAAATGCCAACTCCGTTACGTAATTGAAAATGTCTTGTCTTGACACTCTCCGCCGTAAATACCTCAAATCCTACTTTCAGAATATTACTGGACCTAAATCCAGGGAGGATGAGAAAAGTTAACAGTCGAATAAACAGCAAAGCTGTAAATGAACAATAATTATACTGAGATTCTGTCTTTTGGGTTGTAGAGTGCAGAAGTTTACCAACGTTTCAGATGTCCTTGCTTCCTCCATCACCATCGTCCTCGTGATGGAGGCAGAAAGGATCTCGTAAATATGGAGACGTATCTACACAGTTATTATTACGTTGTCTAAGAAATACATTACTTTGCTGGTAACATCAATGAGACATATATTCCACGACTTTCCAACCGTACGTATGGAAGAGAGTACAAAGAAATAGAAGATAGGATATAAGAGGGAAAGATTAGTGTCTCTCTTAGTGGACCTCACACTTCCACACACTACTGAAAATTATTCGTTTAGAAATACTTGTAAGCGTGTGTTCTGGAAGTTTCTGCTGTCAGGGACAAATGAATTCGTGAAGGGGCAGGCCGAATACGATGGTAATATTGGAGACAAAATGTCGTTAATTCTGGGAAGTGTGAAAATGTGGGAAACATTTGCACGATTTTTATTCTGTCTGGATAGACGAGTGAAATTACTGTCTTTGGATAAATTTGTGTGTTTTATTTCGTAACGTGAACTTCGCCACATATAAATTAAATGATATGGGCGGGATATGTAGAATGCACTGGAACTATGTTTATACGAGGGTCGCTCATTAAGTAATGCCCCACATTTTTTTCCTCAGAACATATTTATTCAAGTTGGCTCAAATTTAGTGACAATATAAATCAATGTTTCCTTTACACATACTATTTTTCCACATAGTCCCCATCAACTTGTACGGTTTTACGCCAGCGTGGAACAAGTGCATGCATGCTTTGCCGGTACCAGCTCTTGTCCTGTGCACGTAGCCATGTCCTCACTGCTTGAATCACGCTCTCGTCATCTTCAAACCTTGTTCCGTGGATAGCGTCTTTAAGTGGCCCAAAGAGATGGAAGTCGGAGGGTGGATGGAGCAGCACCGTTCAACCCAATTTGGTGATTTCTTCCCGGGTTCTCGGACTTGTGTGAGGGCGTGCATTGTCATGCAGGAGCAAAATTTCTGCTGGATGCTTGTGAGGCCGAACTCGTCGGAAACGCTTCTTGAGGGTTTCCAGGGTCATAATGTACGCGTCTGAATTGATGGTCGCACCTCTTGGCATCACATCCACAATAATGACCCCATCACTGTCCCAAAAGACAGTCATCATGACTTTTCCGGCGGAGGGAGTTGACTTGAATTTCTTCTTTCTCGGTGATAGAGGATGATGCCACTCCATTGACTGCCTTTTTGTCTCCGGCTCAAAGTGGTGTATCCAGGTTTCGTCACCTGTAATGATCCGGGACAGAAAGATCTCTCCCTCAGCATCAAAACGCTCCAACAATTCAGAAGAAATCGTTTTCCTTTGAATCCTGTGGTCTGCTGTGAGACTTCGTGGAACCCATCTTGCGCACACCTTCGAATATGCAAGAGCCCGGATAATTGCAATTACACTTCCATTACTGACTGAAAGCTGTTGGGCCAATTGTCGAGTTGTGATGCGCCGATCCTCACGAATAATGGCATCCGCGCGGTTCAACATGTCTGGAGTGGTGGCTGTGACAGGACGCCCAGAGCGCGGCAGATCACGGAGCTCGGTTTCTTCACTTCCTGAAGCTTTAACTCTCTTAGCCCAGCGACCAACGGTGCTCCTATCGACTGCACAGCTTCCATACACAGCACACAAACGTTTATGAATGTTCACCACAGTTTCTTTTTCAGGAACAAAGAATTCAATTACAGCTCGTTGCTTGTAACGAGAGTCGTTCACAGACGCCATTTTAACAGTTCACTACAGCTCCGCCTTCGGTTGGAATCATTTGAAACTCCGTACACGAACGCGGGAAACATCAAATCTCAAGCATGTAAAAGTACACTTTTCTATCTTCATTATTGGCTGAGAAAAAGAATGTGGGGCATTACTTAATGAGCGACCCTCGTATTAGTATTTGAAGGAAGATTCTATCAACTAGTTGTTTCCAATTTATAATATAACTGGTGACTCTGTTACTAATCCGGTCGCAAGCAGGTGACTAGTCACAATTTTAATTTAATATTTTAATAAAACCATCAATTTAAACTGCTTTTTCGTGAACTCCGACTATATTGCGTGGAATGAGAGGATGATAGTAAGTAATTAAATGTAAAAGATGTCGTGGCCTAATTTAAGGTATGTCATTTCAATTTTTACTATGTTCAGTTTCTCGGTAGTTTATATTTGAATATAATTGCAGGATAACATTAAAATCTATCGGCGTCTTGTTTACAAAACACATTTCATTCTGACTAGAAGCTGATCTCGGATTTGCCAGATGATATATGTGTTCTGTAGCCACACACATACAGATACACACTTCGAAACTCCTGAAACCGTATAACGTGTTATAAAATATCCTCTATACGTAGAAACACCCCCCCCCCCCACTGTTTTTGCCCCATTTCTCAGGTTTTCCCTTAGTAAATTTTCCAATTTCCTCTCATGGATAATATTAATTCCCATCAGCACGTCCTTCAAAAGGGATTTTAATTCGATTTCTCTGCCCATTGATGAAATATGCATATGCGTTAAAAATATACATACACACACACAGAATGTTTCATTTCAAACTCAACCCTGTAACAGTACTACAGAACAAAATGAAATCATAAGTCGGTACTCTCCCAATATCGTGACACTGGACTCTAGGTCACCTTATCGTAAGGCCGCAGGTTCTGTGCAAGTGTTCACGAGAGGAAAATGTGTTCATTCTCGAAAATTCTATTCCAATCGAAATTGTTTTCTACTGTCCGTGAAGCATTTGGGAAGCGTGTTGTAACCCGAGAGTCTTTCATCAATACCAGAGCTATTTTTGACTGTTTCTTAATAAATTGAAATGCGTCTGTTTTGATGAAACAAAGTCATCGTTTTCAGAAGCGATATGTCTAGTCGTGTTTGGTCTAGATATAACAAATGAGAATCTTTCTCACCATATTGTTAAAAAATTAAAGATTTTTATTTTCCGGTTAAAATATATTTCCACGGTTGCTGGGCTCCATTTTTTTGTAATAAATTTTAATTGTTTTGCAATACGTTTGTATTGATTTGTGTACTGATTCTCCACGAGCTATAAAAACGAATTACTTTTATGCTATCGAAAAATTTGTGTCTCTTTTCATAACTAAGAAATAGCAAGAGAAATTTAGAACAAATTACTTAGCGAATAACATAAGTATTTGTGAATAAAATATCGATTTTCATGGTGCTGCATAAGAGACCCCCACTAATTACGGAAGTCGTCCTTCCTTGTATGGAGAGTGAAATAGGAAGTCTGATCGGACAGGTATGTTGAGAAGGGGGTCTATGATTTTAAGATGTATCTTAAAAAAAAATTGGTGGGGATAGAACTGGCTTGAGATCGTCAGTATCATACTTCGGGTTCTGCTCCAGTAGAGCTAAGAGCAGTTCAAATTATATCTGGAAACATAATTTAATATTCTTCACATACAAATTTATAATTACAAAAATGATGATGCAGAGTTTGTACGATAATAGAAAACTCATTCTTTCTTATTGACCAGAAATTCAGGCAAGATAATAAAATAATATTAAATTTGAAGAGGTGAATGGGTATGAAGATGTTAAAATATGAATTCATATTCCGTAGTATAAATCTTAACAGACAGCCAGAGGATACAATTGATGCAGGGAACATATTGAGAAAAGGAATGTTTGGAATATGGACCGACAGGACATAGCTTAATCCTTATACCGTGACGATGGTGGTGGTGATTTCGTCTTCACAGCCTAGAAAACCACGATTTGTTTTTGCACCGATGTATAAATATCAAATGTCATGATCATTGCATTTGAGTTATGATTATGGCTGAAATAAAGACGTTAATAAAATTATCTGCTACGAAGTTAATTTTGGACGATCATGCTGTTGATAATGTAAACATAAATCACGTATTTAACCGTCCGGAATATTCTTCACGTTATATACAGTAGTGAAAATTGTACGTATTGTATTGTGTTTGCGTTAAAATATCTGTATATCGTAACACGTCCTCAACCGTGATGACTAATTACATTGATCGAAAATTATTTTTTGGTACTCATTATTTGAAATTTCCTTGTCAATGCAACGAACACAGTTTTCACAACCAATTGTCTCTGTGACAAGCATGTCGTACCGTACGCCTTGATGCCAGCTGTAATGAAGAAACAGCCATTGAAATTAAGAGCCAAAAATAAGTCTATAATCCATTAAGACTTCTGAAGTTCTGTGTTATCTACTTTGCTCTTAATTTCATGGCCTTACCTGCAGATGTGAGGTCGTGGAGACGATCGGAAATAATGTCGAAAGGAGACAACCCCCACCCCCGAAGAGGCACGTAAACAAATCAGTTAGCATTGCCCGAAGAATGGTAGAAACAAGTGTTGAGTGGATACATCCAAGGCGGAAGACAGAAAGCCGAGAGTTGTAATAGATTCCTTTTCTCGTGAAGCTTGAGTGAAAACCAGTTAGAGTGGTCGAATGCTAGCCGGGTGGCCCGACTGACTCAATTCGTGTGCTTCTCGGGCTGTTTCGGTCGATCTCACAAGCTTCGCGAAGTATAACTTAGTGGTTCATACCAGACTCTCAATAATTGGAAGGTAAAACGTGACACCACTAAATTGTCG
Organism: Zootermopsis nevadensis; assembly: GCF_977971745.1. Classification (NCBI taxonomy): domain Eukaryota; kingdom Metazoa; phylum Arthropoda; class Insecta; order Blattodea; family Termopsidae; genus Zootermopsis; species Zootermopsis nevadensis. The sequence goes on from NW_028259181.1 coordinate 320,830, forward strand.
AATATAGTACAAAAGTTTCTGTTGTTTTCACTGGATGTTTTATGTGCCAGCGGGGATTAAGCATCACAAGAAAAGGAATGAACTATAGATGAACGAAAATTATCAGTCCTGCTGCAGAGTACCGGAAGGACAGTGGATGGAAATAGAAGAGACCTTATTATATAGCAACCGTCCATAGAAGTAAGCTAGTGAAGTTGTTCCACAATACGCAATGATGGAGCTTGTACCAAATTCAGTTCAAGTCAGTTTACCAGTTTCCGAGATTTAATTTACATAAGGAGGATAGAGAGACGATGTCCTCATGCGTTAATTTTGTCTAGTTTATGTAAGTTATTCATAACAAGAGACATGACGTCGATGTCAAATATTGTCGAACGTTGAAGGCTCTGAATGAATGCTTACAGAATACGTGATCAAGATCTGTCTCTTGATATGCATGGACCGACATGGTACGACGTCATAAACGTGGACAACTGTGTGCCGTTTTGTTGATGGGCGCTCCATACAGGAATCCACTGGAAGGAGAACGGAAGCCTGTTAACTGGGGAAGGCAAGAGTTTGCAGACTCAGGGGTTTCCAAAATGTATGATTTGGGGTTTATACAGCGGCGAGTATGAAGAATTCTGTCTTCTGGGTTGTTGCGCTGTGTAGTCTGGTCGATATTAACCATCGTTTCAGAGGTCATACTGCCTCCATCATCAGGGCGATGAGCATGAAGATTTCAGTCTTCTGGGTTCTTGCGCTGTGTAGTCTGGTCGATGTTTACCAACGTTTCTGAGGTCATACTGCCTCCGTCATCAGAGTATGAAGATTTCTGTCTTCTGGGTTCTTGCGCTGTGTAGTCTGGTCGATGTTAACCAGCGTTTCTGAGGTCATACTGCCTCCATCATCAGGGCGATTCTTAGTATGAAGATTTCTGTCTTCGGGGTTGTTGCGCTGTGTAGTCTGGTCGATGTTAACCAACGTTTCTGAGGTCATACTGCCTCCGTCATCAGAGTATAAAGATTTCCGTCTTCTGGGTTGTTGCGCTGTGTAGTCTGGTCGATGTTTACCAACGTTTCTGAGGTCATACTGCCTCCGTCATCAGAGTATGAAGATTTCTGTCTTCGGGGTTGTTGCGCTGTGTAGTCTGGTCGATGTTAACCAACGTTTCTGAGGTCATACTGCCTCCGTCATCAGAGTATGAAGATTTCTGTCTTCTGGGTTCTTGCGCTGTGTAGTCTGGTCGATGTTAACCAGCGTTTCAGAGGTCATACTGCCTCCATCATCAGGGCGATTCTTAGTATGAAGATTTCTGTCTTCGGGGTTGTTGCGCTGTGTAGTCTGGTCGATGTTTACCAACGTTTCTGAGGTCATACTGCCTCCGTCATCAGAGTATAAAGATTTCCGTCTTCTGGGTTGTTGCGCTGTGTAGTCTGGTCGATGTTTACCAACGTTTCTGAGGTCATACTGCCTCCGTCATCAGAGTATGAAGATTTCTGTCTTCGGGGTTGTTGCGCTGTGTAGTCTGGTCGATGTTAACCAACGTTTCTGAGGTCATACTGCCTCCGTCATCAGGGCGATTCTTAGTATGAAGATTTCTGTCTTCGGGGTTGTTGCGCTGTGTAGTCTGGTCGATGTTAACCAACGTTTCTGAGGTCATACTGCCTCCGTCATCAGAGTATAAAGATTTCCGTCTTCTGGGTTGTTGCGCTGTGTAGTCTGGTCGATGTTTACCAACGTTTCTGAGGTCATACTGCCTCCGTCATCAGAGTATGAAGATTTCTGTCTTCGGGGTTGAAGCGCCGTGTGGTCTGGGCGATGTTAACCAACGTTTCAGAGGTCATACTGCCTCCATCATCAGGGCGTTGAGTATGAAGATTTCTGTCTTCTGGGTTGAAGCGCTGTGTAGTCTGGTCGATGTTAACCAACGTTTCTGAGGTCATACTGCCTCCGTCATCAGAGTATAAAGATTTCCGTCTTCTGGGTTGTTGCGCAGTGTAGTCTGGTCGATGTTTACCAACGTTTCTGAGGTCATACTGCCTCCGTCATCAGAGTATGAAGATTTCTGTCTTCGGGGTTGTTGCGCTGTGTAGTCTGGTCGATGTTAACCAACGTTTCTGAGGTCATACTGCCTCCGTCATCAGAGTATAAAGATTTCCGTCTTCTGGGTTGTTGCGCAGTGTAGTCTGGTCGATGTTTACCAACGTTTCTGAGGTCATACTGCCTCCGTCATCAGAGTATGAAGATTTCTGTCTTCGGGGTTGTTGCGCTGTGTAGTCTGGTCGATGTTAACCAACGTTTCTGAGGTCATACTGCCTCCGTCATCAGAGTATAAAGATTTCCGTCTTCTGGGTTGTTGCGCAGTGTAGTCTGGTCGATGTTTACCAACGTTTCTGAGGTCATACTGCCTCCGTCATCAGAGTATGAAGATTTCTGTCTTCGGGGTTGTTGCGCTGTGTAGTCTGGTCGATGTTAACCAACGTTTCTGAGGTCATACTGCCTCCGTCATCAGAGTATAAAGATTTCCGTCTTCTGGGTTGTTGCGCTGTGTAGTCTGGTCGATGTTTACCAACGTTTCTGAGGTCATACTGCCTCCGTCATCAGAGTATGAAGATTTCAGTCTTCTGGGTTCTTGCGCTGTGTAGTCTGGTCGATGTTAACCAGCGTTTCAGAGGTCATACTGCCTCCATCATCAGGGCGATTCTTAGTATGAAGATTTCTGTCTTCGGGGTTGTTGCGCTGTGTAGTCTGGTCGATGTTTACCAACGTTTCAGAGGTCATACTGCCTCCGTCATCAGAGTATGAAGATTTCTGTCTTCTGGGTTGAAGCGCCGTGTGGTCTGGGCGATGTTAACCAACGTTTCAGAGGTCATACTGCCTCCATCATCAGGGCGTTGAGTATGAAGATTTCTGTCTTCTGGGTTGAAGCGCTGTGTAGTCTGGTCGATGTTAACCAACGTTTCTGAGGTCATACTGCCTCCGTCATCAGAGTATAAAGATTTCCGTCTTCTGGGTTGTTGCGCAGTGTAGTCTGGTCGATGTTTACCAACGTTTCTGAGGTCATACTGCCTCCGTCATCAGAGTATGAAGATTTCTGTCTTCGGGGTTGTTGCGCTGTGTAGTCTGGTCGATGTTAACCAACGTTTCTGAGGTCATACTGCCTCCGTCATCAGAGTATAAAGATTTCCGTCTTCTGGGTTGTTGCGCAGTGTAGTCTGGTCGATGTTTACCAACGTTTCTGAGGTCATACTGCCTCCGTCATCAGAGTATGAAGATTTCTGTCTTCGGGGTTGTTGCGCTGTGTAGTCTGGTCGATGTTAACCAACGTTTCTGAGGTCATACTGCCTCCGTCATCAGAGTATAAAGATTTCCGTCTTCTGGGTTGTTGCGCAGTGTAGTCTGGTCGATGTTTACCAACGTTTCTGAGGTCATACTGCCTCCGTCATCAGAGTATGAAGATTTCTGTCTTCGGGGTTGTTGCGCTGTGTAGTCTGGTCGATGTTAACCAACGTTTCTGAGGTCATACTGCCTCCGTCATCAGAGTATAAAGATTTCCGTCTTCTGGGTTGTTGCGCTGTGTAGTCTGGTCGATGTTTACCAACGTTTCTGAGGTCATACTGCCTCCGTCATCAGAGTATGAAGATTTCTGTCTTCTGGGTTCTTGCGCTGTGTAGTCTGGTCGATGTTAACCAGCGTTTCAGAGGTCATACTGCCTCCATCATCAGGGCGATTCTTAGTATGAAGATTTCTGTCTTCGGGGTTGTTGCGCTGTGTAGTCTGGTCGATGTTTACCAACGTTTCAGAGGTCATACTGCCTCCGTCATCAGAGTATGAAGATTTCTGTCTTCGGGGTTGTTGCGCTGTGTAGTCTGGTCGATGTTAACCAACGTTTCTGAGGTCATACTGCCTCCGTCATCAGAGTATAAAGATTTTCGTCTTCTGGGTTGTTGCGCTGTGTAGTCTGGTCGATGTTTACCAACGTTTCTCAGGTCATACTGCCTCCGTCATCAGAGTATGAAGATTTCTGTCTTCTGGGTTCTTGCGCTGTGTAGTCTGGTCGATGTTAACCAGCGTTTCAGAGGTCATACTGCCTCCATCATCAGGGCGATTCTTAGTATGAAGATTTCTGTCTTCGGGGTTGTTGCGCTGTGTAGTCTGGTCGATGTTTACCAACGTTTCAGAGGTCATACTGCCTCCGTCATCAGAGTATGAAGATTTCTGTCTTCGGGGTTGTTGCGCTGTGTAGTCTGGTCGATGTTAACCAACGTTTCTGAGGTCATACTGCCTCCGTCATCAGAGTATAAAGATTTTCGTCTTCTGGGTTGTTGCGCTGTGTAGTCTGGTCGATGTTTACCAACGTTTCTCAGGTCATACTGCCTCCGTCATCAGAGTATGAAGATTTCTGTCTTCTGGGTTCTTGCGCTGTGTAGTCTGGTCGATGTTAACCAACGTTTCAGAGGTCATACTGCCTCCATCATCAGGGCGTTGAGTATGAAGATTTCTGTCTTCTGGGTTGAAGCGCTGTGTAGTCTGGTCGATGTTAACCAACGTTTCTGAGGTCATACTGCCTCCATCATCAGGGCGATGAGTATGAAGATTTCTGTCTTCGGGGTTGTTGCGCTGTGTAGTCTGGTCGATGTTTACCAACGTTTCAGAGGTCATACTGCCTCCGTCATCAGAGTATGAAGATTTCTGTCTTCGGGGTTGTTGCGCTGTGTAGTCTGGTCGATGTTAACCAACGTTTCTGAGGTCATACTGCCTCCGTCATCAGAGTATAAAGATTTTCGTCTTCGGGGTTGTTGCGCTGTGTAGTCTGGTCGATGTTTACCAACGTTTCTCAGGTCATACTGCCTCCGTCATCAGAGTATGAAGATTTCTGTCTTCTGGGTTCTTGCGCTGTGTAGTCTGGTCGATGTTAACCAGCGTTTCAGAGGTCATACTGCCTCCATCATCAGGGCGATTCTTAGTATGAAGATTTCTGTCTTCGGGGTTGTTGCGCTGTGTAGTCTGGTCGATGTTTACCAACGTTTCAGAGGTCATACTGCCTCCGTCATCAGAGTATGAAGATTTCTGTCTTCGGGGTTGTTGCGCTGTGTAGTCTGGTCGATGTTAACCAACGTTTCTGAGGTCATACTGCCTCCGTCATCAGAGTATAAAGATTTTCGTCTTCGGGGTTGTTGCGCTGTGTAGTCTGGTCGATGTTTACCAACGTTTCTCAGGTCATACTGCCTCCGTCATCAGAGTATGAAGATTTCTGTCTTCTGGGTTCTTGCGCTGTGTAGTCTGGTCGATGTTAACCAGCGTTTCAGAGGTCATACTGCCTCCATCATCAGGGCGATTCTTAGTATGAAGATTTCTGTCTTCGGGGTTGTTGCGCTGTGTAGTCTGGTCGATGTTTACCAACGTTTCAGAGGTCATACTGCCTCCGTCATCAGAGTATGAAGATTTCTGTCTTCGGGGTTGTTGCGCTGTGTAGTCTGGTCGATGTTAACCAACGTTTCTGAGGTCATACTGCCTCCGTCATCAGAGTATAAAGATTTTCGTCTTCTGGGTTGTTGCGCTGTGTAGTCTGGTCGATGTTTACCAACGTTTCTCAGGTCATACTGCCTCCGTCATCAGAGTATGAAGATTTCTGTCTTCTGGGTTCTTGCGCTGTGTAGTCTGGTCGATGTTAACCAACGTTTCAGAGGTCATACTGCCTCCATCATCAGGGCGTTGAGTATGAAGATTTCTGTCTTCTGGGTTGAAGCGCTGTGTAGTCTGGTCGATGTTAACCAACGTTTCTGAGGTCATACTGCCTCCATCATCAGGGCGATGAGTATGAAGATTTCTGTCTTCTGGGTTGAAGCGCTGTGTAGTCTGGTCGATGTTAACCAACGTTTCTGAGGTCATACTGCCTCCGTCATCAGAGTATAAAGATTTCCGTCTTCTGGGTTGTTGCGCAGTGTAGTCTGGTCGATGTTTACCAACGTTTCTGAGGTCATACTGCCTCCTTCATCAGAGGATGAAGATTTCTGTCTTGTGGGTTCTTGCGCTGTGTAGTCTGGTCGATGTCCAGCAACGGTTCAGAGGTCATACTGCCTCAACTGCGCAACAACTCAGAAGACAGAAATCTACAAGTATTTTTTTAGTTAATCTCTGTTTCCTCATGAGGTCTTGATCTTGCTGACGGCGGTGTCTTCAGGAACGTAGCCCTAGCAGTCGCTGACAGATTGCCTTATAAACGCAGATAAAACAGTGTTGGGTTCTGAGCTGAAAGAAATTGCCATGATACGGGATTCTTGCTATCGATTGCTTGAAGATTGAAAATGTGTTTTCTTTTCGCTTCAAGGCAGAGTCTGTCGTGCGATCTAATAAGATGCGACTCGTTCTCTGCTTCGATATAGGAATCTTTAGGACTTCCCTGGACATGTTGGTGGGTCGAATGATACCAAAATCATATAGCAGTCGCTACGTGATCAGGGTTGTTCATGAGCAGAGAATTGGAAACTGTCTGACAGCAATGCCTTGTTTACTGAGTGGCATGTCTCTTGAAGAGCTTCAAATGTCAAAGCCACTAACCCTCGTAGAGTTTACAAATATTTATAAACAGATATGAACTTACCTGCATTTTTACAATGAAACTTTGCTGGGGGATTTTTTTTTGTAATTTTTTGTTGTTGTTAAGTTTGACAGTAAAACATGCTATAGAAAGTAAAATGACACGATTAATTCTAATTATGAATTTTGAAGGACGTTGTGTCGTGGCCAGTATTAAAAGTCGCAAGTCTTTGTTGGAGTCGTCTCGGTATTATTCTTACGAGGTTTGGTCATCAGTGTAACGTTGAATAGATGTGACACTAAACACTAATAGATGTTCATGACAGTCGCGGCAGGCAGCTCCTTGGCTGGACAGACTGAAAATTCTCCGGAGAGCCGCTGTCCAATCCGAGTTTAGAAATTCAAGGTCCCTAATGGAATGTAGGAGTGATCTATAATCTAAAGGGGGATTAACTCTTGGTAGATATTTGTAGTTTTCCTGGGTCCCTGTAAGTAATTTCTTGGGAAATGGTTTAATATGGCTTAAGGCCTCCTATTTATCATTAAACCACTCGTGACTGTTCCTTCATTTCTTTCGGTAGTGCCTTGATAAAAACGTCGTTAAAGGACTCACGACACAACACCTCGTCATGATATCTAATCGGCCTTCCTATTAACACGTCTTTGGAGACGAAAAGGAACTCGGTCTTGTGAAAGTAATCTCAATATTTAGGTTTATCGATGGGCGTTAAAGTTTTATCTTGCCCTCTTCTTGTGGTATTGCAAAATATTAGTTTCTGCAACTACTTAATGTCAAATTAGACTAAATAAGGATATTTTCATAACTTTTAAGGAATTTAATGTTGCAGAAGAAAATTGGGGTAAAACTGCGAGCTTTGGGATCCGTATTGCAAAAGTTAAGAGTCCTTCTTAAGAATCTAATAGTTGCTCAACTAGGCAATAAATTCCCCGGCTTTTATGATCCGAAATTTTAAAAGTTCTATGAATTCAACATTCATTCTCATGCCCTGTTTAAGATACATTGTAACGTTATCTTTTCATGTATGCCCACGCATTCCTAGTGGTGTATTTCTTTCAGATTTTCCATACAAAATTCATTTATCATGATCGCAAAATTTAAACGGTATTCTTAAATGCTTCAATATGGAGATTGCTGGCTTCTGGGTTGTTGCGTCGTATAGTCTGGTGGACATCTACCAGAGTACATGGTGTTACAACCCAGAAGACAGACATCTTCAGACTCACAGCCGTGAAAACCTCAAATAGTACCTTTATTATGGAGTTTGTGTTATAGTTCGTATTTTTTTTAGTATTCTTAATTATGTATTTCGTCGTGTGTTCCGCTTACGATGTCGTCTAGGTCAAGGGAGAAACTTAAGAAATTTTCCCAGGAAAATGTATGAGCATTACAGACGTGGCGTGCTTACTCATATCGTCTAATAGAAGGCATAATTGCTGGAAATGTTTGTCTCTGAAGTGAAATCACTTTGTTAAGTACATTTTACACTTCGTGTGTCTAAATAGGCTTCGCACAGGACATTACTCTCCAATTAACACGGAATTAATTTGGTGGCGGTATGACTCTTCAAGTGTGAACTTCATTCGCGGAGGAGTCTCGGTGATATTCTTGTACTGTTTACTTTTTTATGGTCCGACAGAAATAGATGTTTCTGTTCTCGAATTGTTTCTCTCGAAATTCTTAATCAGCTGTAACAATTTTCGTGTCTATTCATCGAGAATAAAGTTACATAATTTCTGATGATTTTTTATGATATGTCCACAATTACAACAGTGTAATTTTCGTAACCTATTCTTCAGGAGAGGGAAGAAATACCCATGCGAACAGAGGCTAAGATACAATTACAACCTGAAGATGATCACTTAAGGTGGAAACATATAGTGGATTCTTAATAAAAATCGAAACCATAATAAAAATTATTATGTAGACGGACAATCAACCCAACAAAAAATAGATTATATTTTGTGCCCTGTTCCACATGAATATTATAAGTATTAAGCGCGTAGAAAATGTTTTTCCATTTAAAGTTGAGCTCTTTGTGAAACACCGTGTAAAGTTTGAGCGCTGTGGTGATGAACAAGGCAAAGTGGGAATCTCGGACGAGAGAAAGTGGCACCCGAGGGATAAATTATCACGGAAGAAAGTAATTTTAGATGGGAATTTGCATATTCCCATTTCTTCACGAAATGGATTCCTACAGTGATTAAGTTCGAGGAGGAGTGCATTGTACAGCCGAATGCCCTCAGAACGGTGTAACGCTGGACCGAATGTCGATGGAATGAATCCTAGCTTCGGATGGTAAAGGAATTCCAAGTATAGCAGTGAAATCCACGTCCCTTTATGGAAACAGCTCGCTCACTGGTACGTACTCTGCGTGTACCATGGGATATGACGTTACACTTTACCTGAAATTTTATATCTCCCGTTACCTGCAGTTTATTTTCATTGTCATCTCAAAAACACACTAGTTCCTTCCAAACATTCTTGAGGACGTCCCATTGTCGGTTGTTCATATTTGGAGGCCGTCTGAGGGCGCATCGTGCAGTGTGCTGGGAGGTTCTGAAATGGATTCGTCTGGCTTATGTTAAGGGTCATTTGCTGTATGTTAAACACTGTAATGGACTTTACGGTCTTGTAAGGGGCAACGTAATATCTGAGTAGCTGAACGAATGGTTCTCAAAGACTGCTGTACTCGTATGACGTTTGGGAGTTATAACGTTGAGGTCTAAATTATGGAACAGGTTTGCGTGACGTACACGGTAGATGGATAAATACTTAAGAACCCCTAGCAGATTACTAAATGAACTCTTCATAGATGCATACTCACTGAATTTACTTTACGAACTGGAAGACTGTGATTAATTATATAAAATTCTTCCATAAAAAAAAATCTTGAGTCCTGGTACTTACGCGCATAATAACACATTTCTTAACCATCTCCGGCGTTCACAATTGAACCGAACATGAAAGAGAGAACGATTAATCATGTGTCAAACGCATGTATATCTTAGAAAATGGTTATGTTCAAAATTCCGTCCTGTCGTTCACGAAATTACGTGGTGGAGAAGGCGTACTCCACTCGGTGAAGACGTCAGGGTCTTAAAAATGCCAGTCTTCATCCTCCGCCTGCGAAAAAGGGAAGTGCTCTCCGTTATCTGAAGAAACTTCTGGCCCATTTGCTGCTCGGGAAATCAGCTTTTTCCCCTTCCGCGTCAGTTTGGCTTTCTTCCAAATCATTTAGTACGTCAAGACAGAGCATTATCTACGTGTATGTATTGTGCGGGTCTCTGGAAATAGTTACATTCAAAGTTGGTGCAGGTTAATAGAACACGTCCGTCAACCTTCAGACATTAACATTTCTTATATCGCGTATGTGTACATATTCTGCGAACGCCGATTATCAGCTGTTGAAATATCATTACTAATCGTAAGATAATAGACATTATAGTCGTATAGGCAATTTATTATAGAAGTTTTTGCTTTACTTGAAGTCTTGTTGCAAAATATACAGTGTCTACCAAGTTACGCGTTGTTTGAAATGTGTTTATGCACAGCCTTCCAAATTGTCCTTCAAAAAAGCCCTGTCATTCGGCGCTGGAGACTTAAGTGCATTTTTAAGTAGCTCAGTAATGAAAAACTGCGAGACGTATAAGGTAAGGCGATTATAACCTCTGGTGCGATGCCTCGTGTTTATATCTGTTACTGTTGAACGTCTAATAGATGTGTTCGTGTAAAAGGATTTTTAGTACAGCTACTGCGAGAACATAACATGCAGATCATGAATTTCGCATTTATTCTTATTATTTTAAGAGGAAAAATCTACCTCGATATAATTTTTTTTATGTTACCGCGTACAGATTTATGTATCCTATGGAATATAAGTAAATTGGTGATATGTACTGAAGCTGGAAGTTTTGTATTGCCGACAGTTTGGAAAAATTTGACGTATGCGATTTGTTAAGAACTTCTTGCGACCCCCAACGCTAACAGATTAACCTTTGTAAATTATTTGCATGTGGGTGCGATATGCATCATTGTCAGTGTTCTGTGGACATACGATTAATTTTTACAGTTTTTAGTTGTCTCCTGCTTATCTCCTGCTGTTCATTCCCGGGGCGTTCATTGTTTATCCTTCTGTCATAAATTACTTCTAAATACACCTGAATATGAGTGGAGCTCATGCACCCTCGTGAATTTCCTTCACATCGACATCGTAAACTCCTTGATTCTGTGACGTTAACAAAACTACGAGAGTCAGAAAATCAAGATCTTTGTCTCCCTGAGTTCCGGAAAGCTAAGGTCGTGGTTTGTGGCATTTTTTTAGGGTCTCAGAAATATCGATAGGTTCTTTGAGTTTCGCTTTGCCTAGAATAGACCAATACCACTTCTCGTATCTTATTCTTATCTCTGTTATTCATGGCGTTGTTTTCTATAGTATTCTGAAATTACTATCTGCAGGAAAGAATATTAATTTTGCATGTAAATGACTTCTAAATTATGTAATTACATCAATGTCTGTATCCTGGTTACAAATAGGGCAACGTCTTTCCCTTTGTACGAATTTAAATTATACGTTGTGTCGATATTCATCAGCTGTATAAACTTTTTCTTACTTCGTAACTCATAAGCAAAAATTATATCTAATACGCATTTCTTAAAATTAATAAAATGTTAGCCTATAAGCTATGCATTATAATAGGTATTGTAATGTGGAATGGCTGTCTTTTGGGTTGTAGCGCCATGTATTCTGGTAAAAGTTTGCCGACGTTTCAGAGTACCTTGCTGCTTCTGTCATTAGTAATTATCGCCCGTATGATTGAGGTACTAGGACCCCTGACTCTTTGGTAAACTACCGGAGGACAGGATGCTGCAACCCAGAATGCAATCATCTTAGGAAATGTATTTTTGATGTAAGGAATCGGTTAGTAAACTTGAAAGGGTTTATATTGCATAAACGTATGAATACATATTTGAATCTTCATCAAAGAGAGTTTCTTCTTATTCTCCCCATTTATATGTAAATTAATATCTGTATTCTTTGGTGATATATCGGGTCGCGTTGTCATGATGGAAATTTATTATATTAGCGAAGCAGTTCTTGACGTTTGAGAAACTATGAACGCATGTCGTCAGTCAACACTGTTGCTTTGTGCGTCGATATTAATCATCAGCGTCGGTTACCTTTTCCAGTCCTACGGTGTCGCGAGCTCTTTTGTGAGAGATAAAAGTCGTTATGCTAAGAGGTCTTGTTCATCGTGAAGTGTAGTAATGCGGTTCTGTCATGTTTCAATGGAGAACGTACGTCCAGATTTCCATTATCTTGCCTGCCATCTTTAATGGCATCGCAAACAGAAATAACTTAACTTTTACGACTTTTGTTTCCAGAGGAAGATGTTTTGGCATGTGTTTATCTGCCACGAGGTCTTCTAGTTTGTTACGAACGTTTTGGAAGAACGTACTGTCTTCATCTTCAACCTGTGGTCTTTTGTGTGGTTACCAACAAGACTGAGGCTACGCGTTCATCCAAAATTTTAGTCGTAAGTTGTCACAACCCGGAAAACGTCACTACAATCTTCTTCACTATGAAAACCTCAGACCCCGGAACAAACTACAGAGTATGCAGAAAGAAATTAACCTTTTCGATGGTTTTGCATGCGTCCACGAGGTCCTGTAATCGATTCCTTCATGGAGGCTACTTCTGGCTCGGTGTATACTACTCTAAATAAAAACTCTACTTCACTGTTTCAAGATGAACGAATATTTATCAATTATTAATCTTTCCTTCGCTACTTATATGCTCCGGTCGTGTATTAGTCCGTGGCGTATCCCACACCTTTGAATAACGGCATGAACTACGTATGATGCTTTCAGGAAGTTATTGTGGGTGAGTTCTGGCATTCAAAAGATCCGCTGAGGAGTATTGGTACATAACTGCAAGTTTTACATCATTAAACTTATCGCACGTAAAAAAAAATATAAAGCCTTAGATCTCACTTAGTGGGAAACAGAGTATCACGTGTGTTTAATCGTAGAATATCCTTTGAACTTCAGCTCTGAGCATGAATGTTGCATGTGGTGTAATCTTAATGCCGCGGGTAGATTTGAATGTCAAAATGGGGGGGGGGGGTCGGCTATTTAGCGTCTAAACTTACTCTCAGATGTAATATGGGCGAGCCTTTATGTGAACAGATACAGTATGTCCCATAAAGATATATACGCATTAATGAAGTAAATCATTACATACGTCAGCATTGGCACTCAGTTAATTAAAATGGACACCGTTAGCTTCGTGGTACATTTGACAGCGGTGAAATCAATATCGGGATTAATATTCCATATTGTATTTTTATATATCTTTCTGGGACATTCTGTATATCGCTCTAAAGATTGCACTGTGTTCGTAAGTTAGTTTCATCAGGGTATTTATAATAAACAGTAAACGCGGCAGAAATGTTTCGACTTCTCTGTGAAATCTTGCGAAAGCATTCACAAGTAACGCATCACCGATTGTGACAGTATCAGCACAAATATTGTACTTTTCCGCACAGTTGGCAGCCCAGAACGATTTAATTATAGATACCACTGAAAACTATGCTGTATAGAATTGATTTTGATGGTGGCAGCCCTGATTCTTCTTAACCCACGGAAATTTTTGTGCGTATAACTTGCAAGACGTTGTAAATGTATCAAGGTTTTCAAATTAAGAAATACTGGAGAATACTTGTATGAAATTAGATGCAAAATTAAATAATAAAAATTTGTAAGATATGTCTGAGTACTGGGAAGGGTGGGGTAGGTTTTTCGTTATAGGGGTAATGTTTGTATACGTCTCTAGGGCAATACTAGATTGCAAAATCCCGGTGATCGTCGGACATACAGTTTTGTGCAGAGAACTCAACTCAGTAAATGCATAACTCGATTTCCTTGGAGTAGGCTCACAGCAAAACCTGCCACTGTTTTATAAAATCCAGCTATGAATATTAAATATTCCGGTGGACTTCCATAGACGTCCTCAGAAGTAAAATAGTAAGTCGCAAGGTAAAACCGAACGTGTAGAAATTGTAGGCGTGGGGGGTGGATCGTGTTCAGGCTTCTGCGATAGTAGGATTTCACGTTCCAGCAGCTTTGCCTGAGGGCAGAGGGCCTGTCACAGTTCTGGTGTGGACGTGGTGACCGAGAGGGACGCCCTGACAAGCTGGCAGCCACTTAACTCAGCAGTTCCACAGGGGCTTAGCGAATCGAAATCTAACACTTATATTCCAGTGTCATGTCTGGTAACTCAAAACAAGCCCGCGATTTACATGCCTTTGATTCTCGACATGGGCTTATTTATAGACAGATAATCGACCGTACAACCGTTCTAATGTACCCGAAGCCCGTTATTCAGGAAGTCCCGTTAGTGCCCGTCATGTTCTGAGGGAATTTTCCTCATTTCCCCCCCCCCCTCGGTCTGTCGAGGTGTGTTCTGGGACGCTACGCAGAAATTAGCCATAGCCGTCTCGTTTAAACCCTTATCTAAGCACATAATTGTGTCATAATATTATTTAATCATATCACGTTTGCATTTGAGTGAGGACCGTAAGTGCTTAGTGCAGTGAATTTTTGAAGGTAAATTAGTTCAGGAAGTTGTCAGAGAAGAAAAATCAGAAAATCTCCTAGAAATTACTTCATAACACCTGATTCTCATGCCATACACGGTAAAACATTTGTACAGAGGGCGGTGGTCTCCTGGGTTGTGATATTACGTAGTCTTTTAGGTGGTTACCAATCTTTCCGAGAAAGTTATCTACTTATGGTTTATTTAACAAAGCTTTTTTCAGTACCTCAGATTATGTGGCGTCGAATGAGAGGATGGCAGTGTGTAATGAATTGGAAAGGATGTGGAAGGAAGCGGTCGTGGCCAGATTTAAGGTTTTATTCCGGAATTTCCCTGGTGGGACTGAGGAAATACACGAAAGACCCCATTGAGGATATTTGGATTCCGGGCCGAGGTTTAAACCCGGGATCTCCCGAATGCGAAGTAGTGTCGAGGTCTCCATCTTCACGATAAATGCATGACGTGAAAACCCGGAAGAACATAATCGAGATTTTCTCCGGCGATCGAACATTTAATCTCCGATATTTGTATCGTGTTAACTTGTTTATTGTACGGCGCTTTATCAACTCCATAGGTTGCTTTATAAAGTTGACTGAAGGGATAGCATTTAGAAGGGTAGTTTCACGTGCAAACGATCGCGAGCTTAAGCTTTCTTGAAAATACATTTCTCTGATCCCTGTTTATGCAAAGTTTCCTTTATTCGTTTATGAAGATAACTCCTCATTGAATATTGGTCAACTTCATAACTTGCCTTCCGACCTTGTTTAAAGAATATTTCTCTTTTCAGGTATGTGCGCCGATACTGAACCACTGGTTCATATTGAAGTGACTGTTTCGCTCGAAGGGTGAGTTACACTGCCGGACGTGTATATGTCGATATTAATTTTGTGCCTCTAGTATAAGCAATTAATCACGTAGATACCACAGTTATATATCGTTTTAGAATTTTGTCTAAATGTAAGTACGTACACCTCGCTCAAAATGTTTTCTAACAGAATGGTTTCGACGTCTGACCCTTGACTTTCAAAGAACTGTTTAAAGAAAGATAATTGTGTGTTGTACCTTATTTTATTCTTAAATTTTCCTACAGGGAGACTTTTTCGAAGATTTCGGGTCTCTGAATGTGTTTTAATCTCAAAATACAAAGCACAAAATTAAAAATAAAAATCATCTCCATGAAAAATCATGACAGAATCATTCTTCGTATTTAATAAGTGACGACTCTTAGCGTCATGACCCAATTTTAAGCAGTGCGGTCGACTTTGTACTATCTCTCCTGTCTGATGTTTTCCCAATAACATAACCTAAAGCCAGCACAGGAACAGACAACGTGTTACATCGTAAGCGTTCATGTACGTGTCTATCCGACCTCTGCAACTCCTACAGCGTCGAGGACATGAAGACAAACATTCCAGGTCATAAATGAATTAGGTAAAAGTTGTATGTTTAATTTGGCAACGCTGTTCACGATACACGTCACCCCCACTACAGCACTTGGACGCTGAAGTCATCACAATTCGTTTCTTTTTTTGTTTTGTTGAGTGAAGGCAGGGATACCAAAACAACTACTTACAAGATAATGTGGCCCTAGTTTTTACCCTCTCAAAAGATTTGCAGTTATTTGAAAAATAACGACTGTGTCTGGATGTAAATTAGTGAGCAGCGCATAGGCGTGTTATTTTTTATTTAGTGTTCTGTCTGGCGACAGGTCCATATGAACAGGATCCTTCCATCCTTTTCTCGGACTGGGACCTGTTCATATACGTTCTTGGCAGATGATCCAGAAGTGGTTTGCCATTGCCTTCTTCTGTGTGTGAATGGAGTAATTGTTGGGATGCCACGGAGGAAAACTCCGTGTTGCCTAGACCACGGCCTTGCCCAACACAAGTTATAAATCCGGGCACCGCCGGGAATCGAACCCGAGACCCCAGGATTACAAGGCCAGCGCTCTAACCGCTAGACCACCTCATCTTATTATTATTTAGTGTTCTGTCTGACGACAGGTCCATATGAACAGGATCCTTCCATCCTTTTCTCTTCTCGGACTGGGACCTGTTCATATACGTTCTTGGCAGATGATCCAGAAGTGGTTTGCCATTGCCTTCTTCTGTGTGTGAATGGAGTAATTGTTGGGATGCCACGGAGGAAATCTCCGTGTTGCCTAGACCACGGCCTTGCCCAACACAAGTTATAAATTCGAACCCGAGACCCCAGGATTACAAGGCTAGTGTTCTGACCGCTAGACCACCGTGGCGGTATAGGCGTATTATTGGTCTAAAAATTAATTCTTGAAATAATATCAGTTTCACAGTTAAAGAAAAGATAATTGTTTGTCGTGTTTATATTTACGTCGGTTCACGGCGTTGGTAATCTTTTACAGTACTACACGGTGCAAGATCCCATAAGGGTGTCGTATTTATAATTTTTAAGCAGTCTTCCGTATAATTTGTTAAACAGTACGTAACGTTTAAGGACGCATTTGTTAAACTCCTCCGTTGGCCTGTGGTTACAGCGATGGCTGAATCTAGTCAAGCGAACAAGCGATGTTCATCGAACCTGGTATATTGGATCATGAATCATGTCGGACAGTTTGTCAGTTTTGGTAACAATAAGGTCTATGGGGAGCTGTACCCATGCTCGGGAGGAGAACGCCAGAATGTAAGCCACCCGCATTGCCGATAATTGACTACCGCCTTCCGTAGAAGCTGGTGGTGATCGAAGAGTCCGGGTTGTCGTAACGAAGTCTCGCTAACCCTCCTTTCATCCACACACGCACAGAGACTGAGTTGTGTGAAGACTGTTGTGGGCACAGAAGATTGACACTAATCCGAATGTAAGCGTGTTAAGGTTTTTATCTGAAATAACCTAGTCGTAATTTCGTGTAAGGTTTTTCGAGGTAGACACACGTTCATGCGTTTGATTTACGCAGTCTGTTTCACACAAAACACTTTTAAGTCGTCAGGAGTGAAGGACACGATATATAAGCGCGGGATTATATTAATTTTCCGAAAATTTAATAATTGATACTTACCTTCTGCCAGATTCAACTTTGTTTTAATAACATTCCTTCCTTTCTATTTCCTGGGCGAAAGGGAAGTTTAGTGACGTTTTCCTGATGGAAGGGGCGAGGACCACTGAAAAGTTTGTGAACATTAACCTGACTACAAGCCGCTACAACCCAGAAGGCATCCATCTTTTTAATCAACGCCGTGAGATACTCAAAGCCTTCGAGACAACAAAATTTTAATTGTGATTTACTAACAAATGCACAATTTGTCGCAAACTTGTGTGTGGATCGATCGAATCCGCTATTAAAATGGGAAAATAAATTGTGTGACTAGGCCTACGCACATGTTTATACGTATTCGGGTATATACGTGTAGGAAGATGTGTAGAGAACATTTCATAAAACAAAGAAAATTAATTGTTTAATTGTATATATATTTTAATATATTTTAAATATTAAATGTTAATTATAGTAATAATATTTTAATATTTAATAAAATATTTTATTGTGATTAGACGGTTAAAATAAACAATTATAATCATCACAATATGACGCAACAATATCATCTCATCTAAAGAAAATTAAGTTGTGTGGAGAAAGATAAAGGTTTGGGTGGACCAGTTTAGACACAAAGAGACGTAAAGATCAGTCTGTATTTCGTGAATACTAAATGCGTCTTGAGCCAGTCGAGGCTCCAAATCACGATTTAAACGTTTTTTTTATGAGTAAGAAGAATTGCGTTGTATTCATTTATTTATCGTCCAATAATCAAGAGATATTTCTTGTAGAAAGAATAAAAAATAAGGAAAAGGAATATCTGCACTCTCGTTTCTTGGAATCAAGACATTATTTTGAAAAACAAGTTACAGTTACTGTGAATCGAACCGCGAATGAGTGTCTTACAAGAAATTCGTATTGATAGCAATATAGTCGTCTTGCGGCCACGCTGAAGAGACAATAGTGTGTTATTGACGTCTGTCTGTCTGTCTGTCAGCCAGGACGCCGCAACCATAGGATTCATCTTTTAACTGATGAATATTGTATTTGGTTGCACAATGCTTTACTGACTGCG
This sequence comes from Zootermopsis nevadensis, assembly GCF_977971745.1. NCBI lineage: Eukaryota > Metazoa > Arthropoda > Insecta > Blattodea > Termopsidae > Zootermopsis > Zootermopsis nevadensis. The sequence continues at coordinate 339,047 of NW_028259181.1, forward strand.
AATAAACTTGTAAATCCCGCGCGGAAGGGAAATCTCGCTTCCAGTTTATGAAACAGTTAATTAAGCAAGGTAGGATCATACACGTTGGTTTGACTACAAGCACGGTTAAGACGGCTATTTAATTAGATCTACTAATCGGATTTTGCTAAGTTAGTAGGCCTAACAAGCCGTTTGACCCATAAAGGAATTACTCAGCAGCGCACCACATTAAATCCACGGAAAATTAATTACGTACACAAGTAACAATTTACGGGAGAGTCCGCAAATTCAGAACACGCGAAACATAAAATTTGACACGTTTAAATATTTGATAATAAAAAATTATTTTAACGGAAGTGGAATGTAGCGAAGTGTGTTTCGTTTGCCTATGTCAAGGTGGGGTCCAGCGGCGATCCCTAGAGAATAAAATAATGAAATTTTGTGTTCCTTACAAGTTGAGAAATAACTTGGCTACCTGAGCGACCATTAGCTTCTTAAGATGGGCTTAAATCACAATGCGCCGTTGGTGGAGTGGACAGTAAGAAATTTTTTCGGTTGGAATTCTTCAAATCAGTGCTCGGTCCTGTCTGCGTCCAGACGTAATTGGCTGACGGTCACGTGTTTGTCAACTTGTTTCGCCACTTAGGCACCCGAATGGAATGTGCTCCGACTGCTACAAGCTTTAAGCTGATATCTTGAAAGATTTGAGTCCAAACGAACTGCTGAAAGCATCGCTACTTTTTATCACCTGAGCTGGGGCTTGCTACGTCAGGCGACCTTGCCGCAAAGAATACGAAGGAGGCTCAGAAGCGAATACCCACGACCAATTTTTCGAAGAACAAACTCTGTCAATTATAAATGTGTGTCTCTAAAAAGCTTACTCCGACATGTGGAAGGTGATTGATCAGTGTTCGATCTGTGAGGTGTCTGCGGAAGCCATAACAAGGGCTTTTCTGTGTTAATCCTCAGAGTTTATTGATTCCTGGTGCTGGTTATCTCCCTGCTCGTAATTATGTGATAATCGTTGTGTAAACTGATAGGCTACTGTAAAATTCATATGTCGAAATCAAAGATTATAATTGAACCAAATACTCTGACAAACCTCAGGGGTTATTATAATAAGCATGAGTGGTGTATGGATTAAAAAAAGGTTCTTAAATGTGACTAATATCGTTGTATCAGATGTATATTTGTTTAATGTTCGTATTATTTTGTGTTCTGGGTATTATACAATAATCCGCAAATGTTATTAATGGGGATTAATGCCGAGGACTCATTACGCTGAGTCGACGTTTTCCACTTGTGGTGTGTGTGAGTGTACATAAGTCTGCTGATCACTTTAAGGTACTTGGTTCGAAATTCGGAAAGTGGATTTTTGTCGCAACTGCGGTATATACACTTTTCTTCTATTATTGATTTATTTATTTTCTGATGAAAAGAAGATACGAGTATGGAAGACGTTCTTCTTATGTTTCAATCAATTTTCTGGTTGCGATAACTTTTACCGCTGCGGGCAAGTATGGCGCCACGCGATATGATCTTAAGTTGCACAGACTTAGATAATTGATACGTCTTTGCTATGAATTTTTACGTTTGATTTAGTTGTTGTAGGTTTACGTAAACGCGATTATGTAGGCACCCATGAACCACATCGTGCAAATTCAACTGCAATTTCGTTCTGACCCTTTTTGTCTAAAACGTTCGTGATGATTTTCGACAGCCGCGTGGCAGTGCTTGTTCAGAAACGAGATGCGATGCGAAGAATAACGTCCTTGGGGCTATATCCTTCCGCACAATTTGATGTTATAATTGGAGAATTAATTTCGGTGTCTTAGTATCAAAAGTAATCATAGGGTATGTACCCAGTGGTCTGGTTGCTTTGTCTTGTAGTCAGACACGTACCCTGAGGGTTTCAGACATAATTAGCACGAGTCTGTAGGAAACTGAAAGGCTGTACTTCAAAGTAGCGGAAAGTTTTTGGATGTATTCCGTTATTCACATTATCTTTTTTGTTTATTTCTGTTTTTTTTCCTAAAAGGAAAAGTTTGTATTAACGAATTCCACGGACGAGAATCCGTCTTGAAAAGATGGCGAAGAAAATTTCTGATTTTCTACAGGAGCATTGTTAGCTGAAACCAGTCCACAATCTTATACATATTTCTTCAAGAACCCTACATTGGTGATCGGGAATATTTTCAAAACCATGGGTCGTATTGGTTATTAATATATTTATCAGAGTTGCAGAATAAAATTGATTATGTTGTGAACAGTATGTGAGGCTGACAATACTGTTTTTATACGATTTGAAAGATTTTGAAATGACTAAACTTAATAAAATCCATTTCGGCCATCAGCTATGTGAAGTTTGAAAAATAAATCGACTTTTCGGTACCATCTGTGTCTCGATAATCACGACTAATTCGTATTTCTCAGTTAATTTATATTTTAATTAGAATGCTTCCGTAAAACATAAATTCCTCTCAAATTTTGGTTGCAAAGACCTATTTTTTTAATCTGTACCTCCTCGGAGTCTTTAATCAACAAAATTATTATAAATTTTATGGAATCTATCTTAATCATGTATGTAATTGCTAACGTTACGATTTCACTCCGGTGAAAGCATCGATTGTGATCTTCGGTGTAAGGACACCGTGTTGTCTATTAAAATACCCGCTTGGCGGTAATATCTTCTGGAATGTTGGTAGCCATGCGCGAGTGGTGCCCAGTAGCATCCAAGATTCCCTCTTATTATACGCACGACCAACCAATATCCTGGACCGTCCCGGGGAAAGAGACTATACATACAGCAAGCCAGTATGCACAGCTGTCATACGGACCGGTAAGTGTATATTAAACAGAGGAAGTGAGTACATAAACAGCAGAGCTCAGCGGTACGCAGTAGGCCCAAATAATTACAGTCGTGAATACTGAAGCCTGGTGGAGTTTTATGTTGTTAGCAGTTGCAGACAGCACCATTAGAAACAGCAATAATAAAGAACATGTCCATTGCGGAGTATACAGTTCCATCACCAATCGTCTGAAAATTTCGGTCTCTGAATGCTCCAAGTCCTCGGAATTGTGCAGATGGAACGTTGACGTTTTCGAGTAGGCCTAGACCTTTCCCAAAATAACTACCAAATCCTCAACCCAATCTAACAAAACCTAACGTAACCTAACCTAACCCAATCTAACCTAACCTAACCGAACAAAACCTAACATAACAAAACCTAAACTATCATAACCCAACCTAACCCAACTTAACATAACAAAACATAACCTACAATGTAACCTAACCTAACCTAACCTGACGTCCCTTTACCCTGCATTCCCCGTCTGTGACAGGTGTTATACCTTCCCACCCATCAAATATGCCTCGAAATATTAGTAAAAAAAATACGCCAGCTTCCGTTCTACGCCGTTTGGCCCAATTTCATTTGACTAAAACTTTTTAGAAGACCGAGAAATGAAACCAATTTAATAACCGGAGATTCGTCAACAGTCTTCATAACTTCCGCCGCTGGTTCATATCCCGAATGACATTAATTTAGTTCTAATTACCCCCCCCCACCATTTATTTAACAGCCGTCTTAATATTATTTTACCACATACGAAGTTGCCACTTCGTTTCAGGTTTACGAACAAAAATTTCGTATTAGTCCTTCGTCTGCCTCAAACATGCTACATGCCTGCCCATCATCTTCTTTGATTTGATTATCCTGATACTTAGTTAAGAGTAAAAATAATTACTTTCCTCATTTTGTGATATCTCACAGTATGATTTTTATTACTAGGACGAATTATGTAAAAGTCTGACTTCAATTAACTTTACAAAATAAGGCGATGAGTTCACTGTGAACGCACGACACACGCAGTGATCCATCGTGACGTGAAGTTTGGGGGCTGACGATGAATCCGTTTGTTAGGCGTAATTGTGGGAACAGCTCATTAAAAAGACAACGTCAAAGGTTTAATTAGGGAAACGAAAAATGACTCTGCACAAGGGTGTGGTTACTGTTGAAGAAAACTAATTATCGAATGGTCTTGCTCTGTGGTCTGTTCTTGGAATCGATTCTTGTTACAGTTTCATATTTAGATCTGTCAAATTAGATATGTATTGTCAAGATGGAGTGATTAACGATCTTAAGTCACATTCCGATTTCACTGGATTCCAATATACATTAACATAACATAGAATATATTACTTAAGAATGATACTGACAATGAGACTTAAGAGACTCGGAGAAAAATCCGACTTAATTTATCACTTTGTCCAGCACATTTCATATGTGGACAGCTCTGGGATCGAACCTGGGCCTCAGAGACTACATTTACGTAGACACGCTTAGAGTTAACATGTAAAATTGCCCTAAGGTTACTTACTGTCGTAGTAATGTTATGTTTAAGTAATCTTTACACTTAAATATAATGGCATCCGAGCCCCACGAGCTGTGAAGTGTCCATGATGAAGGAAAGGAGTTTTGTTCTGAAGGGCCCGACAGTCATTCTGCATTTTGTATTGAAGAACTAATGGTCACAGCACCTCGTATCGAGTGTAATCTGGGGTTTTAGCGCACCAAAATCCTCACTGTTATTGCTATTCGTAGCAGAACTGCATTTGTATTGGAATAGCAGTTATTACTTTGTTTTACAACACGAGCAGAATCACTGGTTTTGTGCTCTGTGCTACATCTGTTAGCTAACAGCAAAGGCTTAGGTTTAGCTTATGAAGTCAGTGGCGTTTCTCCCACAATATGTGACTTGGACTAAGTCAAAGTACCGTTCGTATCAACATATTTTCTGCGTTTCGACTTAGCTAATTCCGGTACCATGATCTGTTAAAGAATATTGGAATGATCGAAGGATGTTCTGGACACGAGGTGCCTGTAGAAACACATGACGAGGTTGTTACAGCGGTTTAATGGACTATCTGTGGGCTGCGATTTGTAATTCGGAGTTTCGGGAGTCCGTAATATGTTGGAAATGGAAGACTGCTTCAGAGCTTTGACGAGGATGTAAATTTAACGAAATAAAAGCGAACAGGTGGAATTACTACGTCATAATTCTTCGGTTTACTCAAGAGTTCGTATCTAAGGCCGGGATTTTGCTTTTGATGGAATGGGGCACTCGGATGCTTTTTCGAAACTTATGACGCTAAACACAATTAGCTAATTTTTGCCATCCGTGTCAGTTACCGAGCGAACTTAAAACCAGTTTTAGCCTTTGAACTCATTCGACGCTGAATGATATAGTTGATGTAGCATCGTTAAATAGCATTGGAATAGAGATCAACTGATCTAGCGGTTAGAACGCTGGCCTTGTAATCCTGGGGTCTCGGGTTCGAATTTATAACTTGTGTTGGGCGAGGCCGTGGTCTAGGCAACACGGAGTTTTCCTCCGTGGCATCCCAACAATTACTCCATTCACACACAGAAGAAGGCAATGGCAAACTACTTCTGGATCATCTGCCAAGAACGTATATGAACAGGTCCCAGTCCGAGAAAAGGATGGAAGGATCCTGTTCATATGGACCTGTCGTCAGACAGAACACCAAATAAATAAAATAAAATATACAGTTTATTTAGTAGATCTTATGATGTATCTCAGTACGTAGGCTGTATAAAGTAAGAATGTTGAAGTTGCTTCTGTGCTTAGGAACGTATTTCGTATTTGGCCTGAAGTCCCCGCCCATTCCGGGAGTCGAATGCCATCCGTTCTGTCCGTAGAGTCAGTCCACGATGTAATTCAGAGGAGGGTCGGACACCCCATTTTACAGCAATTACTCTGTAATTTTCTCTTGAGCGTGTTTCTTTAGTTCATGTAGCGATAATTTGATTGTCTCCTTTTAGACTTTGAAGCCTAGTTCCATCTAAATATTAGTTAAAAATTCACTCAGCATCTGAGAGGAAACAGTTCTCAATTTGAAAGACAAGTTGGTTAATGCAGCTTAGGGAAATGTTCTTTCTTCTAGTAATCATACGAACCTGAGTCGCACTCTGTGGGCAGAATGCAGAATTACTGATTGTTAAAGCACGTGATACGTGTAGCTACGACTGGGCTTTTAAAGATTAAACCAATTTCCAGCACCTTCTCTCTTCAAACAAGAAGGTGTGTTATAACTTTGAGTTGAACTGTAGAAGTAGTCTACTGGAGCTGTCGGAACAGGCGAGTAATTAAGAGGTTTTAGAATCTGTTTGATGAATTTTCATTTTCAGGCTTTAAGCAAGGGGAGAAGTCTCTCTACACAGTCCAAGTGACACAGGAACAAGGAAAATCCTTCAGTGGGGAAATGCCTAGGACACAGAACTGAACCTACAATGAAAGAGCCTCCTGGGAAATTCATTAAAGATTCTTTTTTTTATAATTTTTATTCACTTTTTACAACCCCCAATTAACGTTTCAGTAGTGCCATGATGGATTTAGTTTTTCCTGAAATGGGTTAGGATTAAAAGCCGGTCTGCTGCGATCTCTAGTGCAAGGGTTTTAAAAGTGAGCCGTCCCTGGCTTCCTCTTTATCACGTGCTCAAAGTGACATGTGCAGTTCCTAGTTTCCCCCCCTGAATTGTTACTGTGTCCGTCCCTCTTGAAGGGTAAATGTGTTCAATTTCCAGTCCTTTCAGTTTACATTTTCAGGCTCGTAGAATTTGACTGACGTTTCTGGGTGGATAAAAAATTATTTCTCCGTAAGTCTTCCTCAGGATCACTATGAAGAGATTCAACGATTTAATACAATTTACGAGTTGAAAGTCACGAAGTGAGTCCTGACACTTGAATCTATTGTCTAACATGTCTCACCTAGTAGCGAGATGCAACAAGGTAATTTTATTTGTACGCTGCATCTGTTATAACTAACTAACTAACTAGGTGGCTTACCGAAACCGATGGTTCATCACCGAATTAACCAAAGCCCTCCACCAGACCCTGTCCTGGGCCAACAAAATCCAGTCTCCGTCAACTTCTATCTCCCATAGATCCCGCCTGAGATTATCCTCCTATCTACGTCTAGGTCTCCCCAGTGGTCTCTTCCCCTCAGGCTTCCCAACCAATACCCGGTGCACACTTCTTGTCCCATCCATACGTGCTACATGCCCAGCCCATCTCATTCTCGACTTAATCACCCTGACAATACTGGGGGAGGAGTACAGATTTTTAAGTTCGCCATTACGCGGTTTTCTAAAGACCCCATCGCCTTCTCTCCTAGGCCTAAATACCCGCCTCAACACCCTTCATTTGGTTTGGAAAAGCTTTATTGAGTGATCCGATAAATTCTTAGTTACCTTGTGAATGCTGAAATTCTAACGGCAGTGAGTTCTGGGTTGTAGCGCCGAGTAGTCTGTTAGAAGTTTACCGAAGTTTCAGAGGTCCTTGCTGGCTCCATCATCAGGGCGATGATGGCGGCACGGCGCAAATACACAGAAGACAGCCATCTTCAGACTCACCACCGTGAAAACCTCAGATCCTACAGCGTTTGTAAGTTTTGGTGGTAACCGTGTAACCATAAAAGAAGGAATTTTGAAGTTCTTCGATTAGCTGCGCCAATATTAGCTTCCCAAGGAGAAATGTGCCCCGCGGAATCGAGTTAATTTGATTTATATTAAGATTTTTTTTTCAAAATTTGCAGTGTATTGAAACGACGTTCCTGCGTTTGTGCCTTTAAAACTATTTTATCATTATTTTTACAAGTTACTTTATTGAGTTTCCTTACTTTAATATCGTAAAATCCCGGTTTAGATTCGGTACGAAACAATGCGGCCGTATTTGAGAAAAAATGTTATTTTTAATTGGTACAGTTTCAAAAGTTCTCTTTCAGTATTAAGAAAGACTTCAGAACATGTTACGATGGCGTTTGAAAACATTAATTAAAATGTAGAATTTACAGATTTTCAGCCCCGTACAATTTGCTGGAACATCGTTTCGGTTTCCTCCAGGCTTTTGTTAATTAATTCGCCCTTACTCCATCCGTTGTGTAGTTGCAGTTCCAGCCGCGGGAGCGCTAGGGAGCGAAGTTAAAGCGTGGAGTCGCATTTCCCATGTACAGAAAGTAAGATCAGTAACACCTCCCAAGAGTGTAAGCGTGTGGTGTAATTTCTTTAGGTGCGTAGGTTTCTATTACAACACTTCTGAATTTAAACAGAGCTCTGGTTTCTTATTACATTTTAAACCAATTCTGTTGAACCTGGTAGAGTGGATCCTATATTCTAGTTGTGGAATTTAAAGTCCTAGGCGATGTATTCATGTTCATCTTTTAGCTTAAATTATGAAATAAAACTTATAGGTAACCGTTGTAGTGTCTCTAATATCATATCCGGTGCGTGAATAACTGCGGGTCACAAGCTAAAGTGACTTAAGGAGACGGTTTGTGAGGAACCCGATTGTGGTTCTCAAACTTCTATTCGTCTCCACCTTTGATAACACCTGTAATATGAAATCGTGTGTTTCCATACCTTTTCACCGACTTAAAATATACCGTAATGAAAGATTTGAGGATTTTCACGGCGATGTCTGAAGATTGCTGTCTTCTGGGTTGTTATGACGTGTAGTCATCATGAGGGCGATGAGTGATGGAGGAAGCAGTGACCTCTGAAACGTCGGTAAACTTATACTACACGGCGCAACAACCCAGAAGACAGAAATCTTCAGACATCGCCGTGAAAACCTCAGATCCTATTAAGTAACGTAAATTCCTTACATGCAGTGATCCACTGTTTATCCGAGGACATTTTTACAAACTGAAACATAAACTTAATGTAGGAGGAGAAGACGAATATAAATTTAAGTAGAATGGAGAGGAAAGTGACAAGGATAGAAAAGTTGTCACGAGTAGAAAGAGAACATAAATTGTTTAAGTATTACGCAAGGTTTTCAAAAATATGTTGGCAGAACTTTATCTTCTATAGACGTAGTCGGAGAGAAATGAAAAATACGTACATATTTTGACTCTCCAGATGCTCAAACATGAGACAGTAATACGTTCGCATGGGACGATTAGTTTAAGCCGTCACTTAAAGGAGTACAATTTTCTTTTATCTTAGCCTTCGCTAAAGAAAGCAAGTTTATTCTTATAAGAAATGTCACAAATCTCAAGGTCGGAAAAGGTTTTTTTAATTTACGTTTTTTAAGTAATATTCTACGTTTACACAAAGGAAAATATATTTTACATCTGGACTTAGATCTTAATTGTTTCTGAAGTGTTTGCATTGCAGATCTATTTAATTTGCATTCGCGTTTCGTGTCAGATTAAAACCTAAAACTTGTATCTGACATGTTTACGCTCGTCGTATCGTGGTTTACCTCAGACTGCATCTGAGAACGCAAAGAGGCTGTAGTCACGTGATTTTTTAGTCTAGATTGTTGTTGTTTAGAGTAGACATCGTGTTGACCATGTTTCGCGAAGTTCTGTTGCTTTGTAGTGTTAACACGTGGTTAAAAATGCAAGTATTTCAACATCTAGTCTGAAATTGAACATTGTCTTTTGTGGGAGGGGATTTTCACGTTTGAGGACAGTAGCCAGCGACGTAAATAAATTGCAGAGTTTATAGAAATGTCTACATTTTTTTATGTTTGTGACAGCGTAGTTAAATAATATTTATAATAGAGCGAGGCTGTCATCTGTTTCCAGCAGTGGGGCTTTTAATACAGATTTTAGTTCTTGAGAACAGGAGGAACGAGACAGACCGAAGTCGTCCTCTGCTCTCCCAAATGGTCCCTTTTTCCCCGTCGTACTTCGCCCTCGTCATAAAACACTGATGTATTTTCAAGGGAACACTTGAAGGTGGAAGTCCGTCTCTCGCTTTTGTTTCTGGCCGATAACAAGATTACAGGTTCAAGAGGGCAGTGGAAATTTATGGTGTGTTTTCGTCATAACTCGCTGCCTTATGTTTGTTGATGTCTTTTTGTTTTCATCCTTCAGAATCGATTTGTGTCTGAATCTTACAGTACGTTAATACATTTTATGCAGAACTGTTCATATTGACTTTTGTGAGTTATTTCTGTTTCGGATTCTTACTGGGTTCGTTCCCAGGGCAGTCCAAGTGGGATTTTAAGTGGACAAAGTAACATTGAGACAGATTTAACTTAACTTAACTAGATGGCTTACCGAACCCGAAGGTTCATCACCGAATTAACCAAAGCCCTCCACCGGTCCCTGTCCTGGGCCAACAAAATCCAGTCTCCTTCAACTCCTATCTCCCATAGATCCCGCCTGAGATTATCCTCCCATCTACGTCTAGGTCTCTCTTCCCCTCAGGCTTCCCAAATAGTGGACCCAACCAACCAGATGGCTTACGGAACCCAAGGTTCATCACCGAATTAACCAAAGCCCTGGGCCAACAAAATCCAGTCTCCTTCAACTCCTATCTCCCATAGAACCCGTCTGAGATTATCCTCCCATCTACGTCTAGGTTTCTCTTCCCCTCAGGCTTCCCAAATAGTGGACCCAACCAACCAGATGGCTTACGGAACCCAAGGTTCATCACCGAATTAACCAAAGCCCTGGGCCAACAAAATCCAGTCTCCTTCAACTCCTATCTCCCATAGATCCGGCCTGAGATTATCCTCCCATCTACGTCTAGGTCTCTCTTCCCCTCAGGCTTCCCAAATAGTGGACCCAACCAACCAGATGGCTTACGGAACCCAAGGTTCATCACCGAATTAACCAAAGCCCTGGGCCAACAAAATCCAGTCTCCTTCAACTCCTATCTCCCATAGATCCCGCCTGAGATTATCCTCCCATCTACGTCTAGGTCTCCCCAGCGGTCTCTTCCCCTCAGGCTTCCCAACCACCTGTTGTCCCATCCATGCGCGCTACATGCCCAGTCCATCTCATTCTTCTCGACTTAATCACCCTGACAATACTGGGGGAGGAGTACAGATTTACTCTAACCAAATTGATTTGTTTCCCTCATCCGTATGTATAAAGGAATTTTACTTCTCACCGAAGGCGATCAGTAAATTGAAGACGAGAGATGGTTTCTTCTGGGACGTAGCGCCGTGTAGTCTGGTTGATGTTTGCCGACGTTTCAGAGTTCCTTGGTGCGTGCTTCACCAGGGTGAGAGTGCTTATGTTACGATACAAACTTTGACGTTTAGAATAAATATCAGAAATGAAGTATTAAGGACAAGTTTGTGGAGTAATTTGATGAATGCGTTTACCCACAACTTGCTGTTAAAAATAACTGATTCCCTTATGTTTCGACACGTCTCATTTAGTCCTATTATATTTTTTGGTTGTGTACTACAAATTGAAAATAGCGTACTTCGAATTTATTAACAGTTTCTATAACGCGTAATGTTAATTAATTAATTTAGTTATTTATGTATTGTGAAATAATAAATGAGGGATCAGCACGATTTATTGGTGTCGAGGTTTAACACACCAAATTCTTCAAACTTTTATTGATATTTAAATCACAAATAATTAATTCACATAGTCCTAATTCATGGTGACATAAACGGAATAAAATTTTAATATACCTTCATGTATACAGGTTGTAGTAACAATTAATGTGATATTAATTATAGTTTTTAAATGTTCCGTTACATGACGAATAATTTTATTGTCGGTGTAATAATTGTATAATTGTAACACATAAATGCACCTTAAATGTAATGGGACTTACGGAATAATTTTCTTTTTGGGGGTAACGTTTTCCCCTGTTCGGATTCTGTTTTTGGCCAGACAGTTATATCTTAATGTTTGAAAGGCTTTCGAAACAAATGCATGGAACAGCGTTGCGTGTCTCAAATAACTTTTCAGTCCTCGAATAAAATGTCCTTTCTCTTGTGCGAGTATTTTTTTAAGTTAAGAAATACAACCACAAGTTTCGTACAAGGAAAGAATTTCAGTTCTTCCTGGACAATTTTATTAGGTTGTAGGAATGTTTCCAGGCCCGTTGTTATGGCAATAAATGTCTCAAACCAGGACAGAGATGCTAACAAAAGAGAGCCACGGCATCCGATGTCACTGCACACGCGATGATTTGATTTGGATGTTTTGGTATTGAAAGCACAAGAACTCTGATGAAGAACGAAAGTATTAAGTTTTAGTCTTTATATTTTAGATGGTAACATTTTAAGCGACTGTGGGTGCTTTTAACCCAGACACTTACCGAATCAGAATGACCAGTGAGGAAATATGATTTGACAAAAGATTAATTTGCCAAATAATTTTATTTTATATTTAATTAAGTGTTGAATGCAGATGCTTGGATAATAAGCAGGATTTTGGGGTCTCACGGAGGCGAGTCCGAAGATGGTTTGTCTTCTGAGTTGTAACGCCGTGTAGTCTGGTAGAAGTTTACCGACGTTTCAGAGGCGTTTGCTGCTTCCATAATCAGGTTAATGAGATTTTACTGATGATAACAGTTCTAATAGACTACGCGGTAGTACAACTCAGAAGACTGCCATCTTCATGCTCGGGTAATAAGTTTGGAGTATACCACGCCAGAGCGCTTGCCACAGAACAGGATAATCAATCACAAATTCCGTATTAATTTGTAGAATTTCAGAATTAATTGAACCTCGTATGCAATTGTGTTCGATTCTACAAGAACAATTATGGATAATGGGATTACTCTCGCATTAGAAGGTTTTAGTGATTTATAGGACGTACGCACAGCGCATTTCCTCGATTTTAAGACGTAGTCGATTGTAAGAAATGCACTTGATTTAGTATCAGATTTTTAGGGGAAATAGAACGGTTTATCGATCCTTAGACGTCATCAGATGTAACATGAACCATGATTTCAGAAAATTCAAAATGTTAAGAAAACTCGTCTTGAAATCGAAGAAGTGAAATACGGTGTGTTTGGGCGTGCGTGTATAACAGGAGATAAATGTCGAGTTGGATAATTAAAACTGTCGCCAAACAACATCAATCACTGCTCATTTTGCTATAATCTAAGGCGTATTATATCAGTATTTAATGAGATAAAACTATTGTAATTACCTTTGTGGCTATTACACCAAAAACTTATTTTTGATATTTTAATGATTTTACAAAAATCATTAAAATAATCTGAATTTTTTGTCTCGTATTAACCGAGATGTGTCTCCCCGTGCTTTCACATCCTCAAAGTTTTTAATATCATCCTTACGTCGGCCATTTTTAGTCTGTAAATAACCGTAACTTTATCGTAATTGATTGAGGAGAGAGTCGTGTTCGAACAGTCCTCAGATGTGGAGCACTGCTGTATTTCACATTTTACAGTTCAGTCTCAGGCCTTGGCTAAGATACCTCTTTGAGTTCATAGTGTATTTACTTGAATTATACTACTACTATTGTGTTGTGAGTGGCTTCAAAAATGGGGGAAAACTATTAGGAAGCTGTAGGAAAAGTCTGTAAATGCGTTCCGTAGCAAGGAAATGGGCCCTAAGAAACCAGCTGAAATATATAAAGTTTCTGGAAATGGTCGACGTATATAACGTGTCTGGAACTGCTTTGTGCAGGCTATATGGCAGAAACTTAGAACCTAAGAAGGCCGTACTGTAGTAGCCGTCATCAAATTAGAAGCTTCAAAGCCATGTGAGGACTTCGGTCCCTTCGTCACGCTCGCATAGGCCACCAGCACAGCGCTGCTGGTTCTGACTTGTCTTAATTCATCTGAACCCCGCTGTTCGCGCTGCAATGCTGTGACCTTGAAAATTGCTTTTTGGTGATTGCTAGTTGCATTTTGAAGTCCTTGGTGTTATTGAACAAAGGCTATTAGCTGTAAGAGCAGTTCATGGCATTTTGTTTTCATGTGGAGGTCCTGCGTGTCCTTTTTTGTTGGAAACATTGTCATTTACGTGGTAAGTGGGTCCTTTGTTACTAACGCGTGGTACATCGTTGAGTTTTCAATGGGGAAGGTGACTTTCGGAACGGCATTTCCGAATGTACTAAATAGACTATAGCGGACAGCCGACAAGGAGTGGTACCAAGCTTGGGACTAGGTAGATGAATAAAAACTAGCATGATAGGAAACGTTAAAAAGCTTTTCACGTTTGGACGAATAATTTTATATTTTGAGGTCTTCGCCCCATTTTATAAGGGTGATCAAAAACCAGAATGAGATGTCAGAAATACAAGCACGATTTTAGAGCGCTTGAGACACAAATGTATTTGGTGGGATAATATTAAAATTGATCTTTAAGAGGAGGGTCTAAAATTGTGGACCGCATTTAACGGGGTTAGGATATGTATCAGTTGTGGGCTATTGTGGAAACTGTAATTAATATCTGGAAAGAAACTTATTTAAAGACTCTGCTTCAATGAGTGAGGTTTTCGAGGTGCTTAACTGAGGCGATTACAAAGACGGCTGTCTTGTAAGAGTTTACAGACGTTTCAGAGGTGTTTCCAGCTGTCATCATCAGGGAGATTTTAAGCTTAATGTAGATTGTTAATTCGCATTTAAATTCAAACCAGCAAATAAATGCGACTTAATTAATGTACGTCGCTTTGAACAAGCTCTGATTATACTGAGAAAGTTTTGTCCGTTGCTTGGGACTGTGCAAATTTTATTCCTAGAAATTCCCTTAATGTTAAGTTGCTTTAAAGGTACAAGTCACTAATGATGAATGATCTTAACATAGACATTATCGGTCACTCAGGAATTATAAATGAATTTTAGACTGAAGACCGACTTCTGAATTTACATACAGAGTACATTTTAAAAATCGCAGTACTTTGAAAGTTGTTATACAGTTTGGATTATTTAAAGAAAATAAAAGACCAACCGAACTTAGACAACCGACCTTTTATTCAGAGCAGTCTTATAATTATTGCTGACCCAAATTTTTCTTATTATGTAAAATTATTCTTTTGACTTCTCACTCCAATGCCCTTTTCATGCCCCGTCCCCATCTTCTTTGATTTATTAGATGAAGAATACAAATTATAATTTCCTCTGGCCTCCTGCTTTTTTCCCTTCTATTTAGGTCGACATTTTTTATTGTAAAATGAAGGATGTACCTCCGAAACGTCGGTAGCATTCTACCAGACTACACGACGCAATAATCCAAGAGACAGACATTTTCATACATACCACTGATTTTTATATAATTTGAATGTGTCGTCTTGAAGAGCTTATAATAAATTCAGTTTTATACACAAAACCTAATCGTAAAAGTCTTGGATTAGTTAAAAGAAGTGTGGAGATAAACCTGGGTGTCATTCATATTGATTTACACTACAAGGAATAAATATTAAATCGTATTTTATGTTGAGTTTATTTATGTCAGGATAAAGATTTTGCTCTTTTGCGAGATTTTATTGTGAATATATATACATATATGCAGGGCACGTGAGAGTATGAGGCAAAGGGAATTTAATTCCCACGCAAGCGTTGTAGGGTACTGTATGATCGTTAGGTTGGCAGCTGACATTCCTTAAAGCTCCTACTGAATGATATTAATATGCCGGGGTGTGGTCCATGTGCATCTACGAAAGACGCAGTCTGGTGGACTACAATGCAACTATGTTGCTACCTTCACAGTTAATTCATTGCTTTATTTGTGTCCGTGATGTTTACTTACGACAGGCGAGAGTATTAAGTTACTGTATTAATGAGATGGTAAAGTTGCGTCATATTGTGATATAATAAATATATATTATTTAAATCTTGTCCGTCTAATCACAATAAATTCTTATTAAATATTAAAATATTCCAATAATTAACATTTAAAATATTTAAAATATTAAATGATGTTCTTTATCGAAATATTCGATGGTCTAATGTAAATCTAATATTTCGATACAGAACATCATTTAATATTTTAAATATTTTAAATGTTAATTATTGGAATATTTTAATATTTAATAAGAATTTATTGTGATTAGACGGACAAGATTTAAATAATGTATATTTACTGTATTAAGATAAATAAAAATATGCAGATTAATTACGTATCGGATAACTTCCGGACAGTTTGTGGCTCGGTTGTGTTTAACGTCGCATTTCCACCGCCCTGGATGGAGGTAATATATAAACAAGTAACACTAAGACTGGGATTTATTCACGTGGCAGAATGTTCAAGGACTGGCTAGTTCCTTTTTATGGTTTATCTTGTCAGTAATGTGTAATGTGTACTATTTCATAGATAACGCAGTTAATATGACGCACATGCCTGCTATGTGACAAAATAACTTCGACCAGATAATAGTTTTGTGCAAGTAATCAGTATTCAAACCTATAAAAAATGAAAACTTCGAAGGAATATATTTGGAAAATCCACTGTAAGTTACATGTAACACACTGTGCGAAAAGTGGTGCACAGGAAAAACCGTGACTGAACACATTCTCTTGTTCAATAACAGGCATTTTAAGTTAATACGTATTTTTATTATATATACCGACACGATTTTAAGTAGCTCAGATGTTACAGCGTTGTATGGGAGGATGATAGTGAATAATGAACTGGAAAAGATGTCGAAGTAAGCAGTCGTGGCCTATTTTAAGGTACTATCCGGGCAGTTGGCTGGAGGGACTGTGAAATACCAGGAAAAATCACAGCCTGTGTCCGGGCAGAGATTTGAACCCGGGACGTCTCGAATACATAGCAGGAGTGTGAGATTGTAGTTAAGTAAAAGGACCAGGAATGTTGGTTATAGTCGAAGCTGTGAAAGTCCGCCCACGATGAAGTCCTTTGCTGTTAGGCTAGCTTTGATTTCGTGGCATATTTTCTGATTTGCGGTTTTATGAGTACGACGTTGGAAGCGGATTGTAGGGAAGCCATTTGTTTATATTCCGCCCATTAAGTTGCGTGCCGCGGAAAAACCTACCCGCTGTGTGTAACGCTCGCTTCAAATCAGCTCTTTCTCTTTTTGTTCCAGAGATTCAGTCAGCGTTATTCAAAGCGAGATGCGCTGCCGCGTGTATTAGGACAGGCGGTTTTAAATATAATTCTCCAAACTTCGGAGGCTGTGGATTAGTTGTAATAAAAAAAAGCACAAATCTTTCCGTCAGATGAATTCAGCATTCAAGAGATCAGGTTCATTAAGTCGCGTTCTTGGGCAACAGCTATTCGTGATTTGATTAATCTTACTAATCTCCTGAAGAAATTCCAGATTTGTCATGTTTATAAAAGCCGCCATTGTTAAATCTACTGTAACCCCGGGAGGGGGGGGCTCTCGGCTTCCTAGCCAAAGAGATTTGTGGGCTCCAGAACGAATTACGATTTGCGAGTACAATTTTTTTTATTCCCACACTTAGAATTCGTTTGACACTCTGTAATCTCGATGATAAGATGGTGCTTTGAGTAGCCGTACAAAACTGTGATTCATCCGCTTATATATTGGTTCTGTTTAATTAATTTAAAGCGGAATGTGTCATTATGTCCAGTCTTCAGTTTTGCAGGAACGTAGAATGTCTCCTCACGTATTATTCGTGTAACTTCTGACTCGTAAAGCACATAGGCATTTATAAAATTGTTTATTCTAACATATATACAGATAGTGTTTATTCACATTCCGTGTA
This sequence comes from Zootermopsis nevadensis, assembly GCF_977971745.1. Lineage (NCBI taxonomy): Eukaryota > Metazoa > Arthropoda > Insecta > Blattodea > Termopsidae > Zootermopsis > Zootermopsis nevadensis. The sequence continues at coordinate 356,473 of NW_028259181.1, forward strand.
AACACATTTCATAAAGACGTATAAACGTCTTCTCTTGCCTGAAAAGCGTTTTCCCTACAAAACGTGTTTACGTGAACCAGGCTAATAAGCAAAATTACTTCACTTTAGTAATTCATGGTTTGTGTTACCAGGTAAGCGTGTTTTGTTCTAAAATAAATGTCGTATTAGAGCGTATGTCTGTCTTGGTCCTTGAGACATGTTTTAATCCCGAAGGAGATGAATGCAATTTATGTTTGCAGATTTATGATGTGATAGTCACCTGCTAAGCTTATAGATTCCTTGAAAACCTTCAGTGGTGCACGTTTTCAATCGTAGACGTTAAATTCATTGTTTCGTTGGCACGTGGCCACTTTACAGTGTGGTTGGCAAAGTTTCAAGTGCCAGGCTAAGAATGTTTTGTAGCAGTGTTACGTTCTCTTGTGGTAATTTTGAATGTAATTGTATTGATGTTGAAAAAATAAAATGGCCTCGCTAGAAAGAGAATTTTGACATTGAAAGCTTTAATTGTATTATATTACTTCGTAAATGGATTCGAGGGAAAACGTAAAATTATACTTTTCCATCAGAATGGCATTTGCCATATAGAAAATTTCCAATTTTTTTAAAAGAATTCCGTTGTTTTTACAGGAATTGCATTTTTGGGGCCAGATCCGAGAAAAATCTTTGCAGATATATTAAAAAATACTTAAATTAGATTAATCGTAGTAGTTTCAAAAGTGACGACGAAATTCTTCTAGGCGGACAGAAAACGTTTCCTGTATTGTTTGTCAGTTACATTCGAAAAAAAAAATTAATGTTTTTTTTTTCTAATCATGTTTTAGGTACGAAGGAAGTAACGCGGTATTCCAATAATATGTTTTGTCAGAACGGAGTACTAAATTTACCCAGCTATCAGGAATTTTATTGATAGTGGAATTTTGTGCTGAACTAAATATTTCTTTTCTCTCAACTTGAAACATTCAGAGTCGTGAACATCTGCATTTGGCAAAAATGAACCTTTTTTTTGTACAGAATAATTATTGAAATTTTCTGTTACGAGTAAGCGATTCCATCTAGAAAGATTTAAAACATTTTGGATGTCCGCGTATAACACAGCACATGATCGTGTTTTATTAAACGTGCCTGAAATTGTTAGGTCAACACTGTTTGGAAACGAATGCCTGTATGAATATTTAAAGGAAATGTTTGTCAGCGCTGAACGATTTGCGGATAACCGCGTCTCACGGAATGTCGAAACCTGCTTCGTGTTCAAGGAGTTGCAGATTCGAATCTCGGCACAATGACCGTCTATCGTGACCGAGGATCTTCGTAATGTTCCACAGTACATCAAGGCGAATGCTGGTAGTGTGTTTTAAAGTAGGCCACGAGCGATTATTTAAATATTTTCCAAAATAATCGTTCACAGATAGCATCTTACTGTTTGCCGCAAGTAAGTAGTTAATTAGACGATGTGTTCTTAAATAAACTAAGAGCCAAGATTCGGCAGATCAGAAAACAGTCACGTACCAAATCTTACTATGATTTTACCAGATGAATTATTTGTAGACGAAACTTTCTGTTGTGGGGCTGTGTTCTATGACGAACGAATGCGGAATAAGTCGAGAAAATGGGTGATTCTGAAAAGGGAAATGTTGTGTAACAACGTTTACCAACTCTGTGGGTCATCATGAAGAGATTTTAATTGAAACTAGTTACAGTGGGTTGATATTCGAATGAAAATACTTAATATTTTAATAATTTTGTTGCAAAAACCGATGTGAAAATCCGGCCATTCCAGAATGTCTTAAACTTCATCGCAAGCCGTTTGAGAGAATGTGAGTATGGGCTGTGGCTTGCTCTCGAAACTCCGCCGATGGCTTTGTTTATTCTTCCTGACCTTTTATATAGTTTTTTTTCCTTTCGCCTCTGCAGAACAGGTCTTTGTAAGATAGAGTCAAAGACTCGCTGTCTCGCTGTTCTTTCATGAAGGGCAATATCTCTTCGAATTTCGTCACACATCGAACATTTATCCTTTGAAGTGGTCATTCGCCATACCACAGACCAGACCTGTTTACCGGCTGAGCGACTGCCAGCTTTTTAAGAAGTGATGGACGCAATCTTTCCCCGAATTTAACACGTCTCTTAATGTCTTCGTAAATGTGACTTTGATCTTTTGAAATAATATTTGGGGAAATATGCATCTTGTGTAGTAATTTTGTCCTAGAGTCTGTTGGCGAGACATTGACGTGTCCCTAGATCTCTCTGCCTTCACGTCTAGAGCTGCTTCCTTACAACAGAGTCTCTCTGTTCATCTTCGTGATGCTGTGGGGTATTTGTGTTTTCACCAGTGAAAAAACATGTAAAATACTTAAAAGCATGTGACTGGAAATTTATAACATAGCAGTCAGAATATTACAGCGAATTTCCATTAGTCGATGGTGCCCAGATTCAAGAGCGTTTCCGGAACCAGCCTTTTTTATTCTTACGGATTCCTAATATTGTAAGTGGTGGTGGTTCTCAATAACGAATACCCTGTATCGAGTCAGTCAGTTACTTAGCTGCCGGTTATAACTTCGATATGAGTAGTCGCAGAGTTAGTTACGTCACCCAACATACCCGAAAACACTCATAAATATTTTGAGCGAGAGGCGAAGATATTTTGAACACCGCACAATTCGACACATTGTGGGCCGCATAACGCACAGTCCCAGATAAAGAGACGTTCTTTCAGTGTTTTTTCACTGTGTAATTAGCTAACTAGATGGCTTTACGGAACCCGAAGGTTCATCACCGAATTAACCAAAGCCCTCCACCGGACCCTGTCCTGGGCCAACAAAATCCAGTCTCCTTCAACTCCTATCTCCCATAGATCCCGCCTGAGATTATCCTCCCATCTACGTCTAGGTCTCCCAGCGGTCTCTTCCCTTCAGGTTTCCCAACCAATACCCGGTGCACACCTCTTGTCCCATCACTGTGTAACAACTTAAATTTAATAAATGACCTCTGATTATCTCCTACTGATGCTGAAAATAGAGGAGGGGGCTTTTTAGATTAGGACAGTTTAAAAAAATAAATATTTTGTCTTCATTTTATGATTATATAAGTGGGAACAGGACCACATCTTGAATGTTATCCTATGAGAGAAACATTTATTAGACTTGCAATGACGTCTGTTTCTGTCCACCCGTTGAAATTCGTGATTACCTGAGACACTGTTTCTGTCTTGCTGAAAACTCTGCTCCATGCGCGTTTATTTGGTGGATGGTATCAATGTCGAACTGGATATTAACAATCGCTTATAGTCTCTGTTCTTCTGTTTTGAACAAGAGCCAGTTACTTTTGTTACTGTTGGCCTCATACACCTAAAAAAAATTGTACCGAGGATGGAAAAATACATTTGTTTTTCAGTGATTTATTGCAGAACTGGGAAACAATTTTGTTCGCATATTTGTTCCTTTTTTTGTGTCCTACGTCAGATATCTAGACGTGGATAATAAAAACTTCTTTTCGACTGATTAATGGCCTTCACACCTGCCTCATAGGGGGTTAAACATATCCGTGGGAACACATTGAAGATCCGACATATTGTATCATGGAGTAAAGAGATATCACGTGCAATGTTATAAAGATCCCGCCTCTGATAATTCAATTTCATGAACAACACCCATTTTCCTTTCAATACTTCCAAATTCGTGCGATAGGCTGTTTGTTGTGCGGATGTTTCTTTAGATATTTAGACGTAATCTTAATTTCAGACGTGGATATCAGTAAAAATGGTATCCCACAACACTCAGTTGAAACTATCCACTTCTTCGTTTACCTTGCAGTGAATTATCCAAATGCAACAAATATTTATAAGTCGATTCTTGTGAGCCAAATTGCCTAAGTACTACTTACTTACCCCTTGAAATAACTTGTATCCGTTGTTCTTCGTGGTCAGGAATTTTGATCTGGGGAACCAGTTCATGATTCGTTTCATCTCTGACGTAGGCTCGAAATCTCCAGTGCCATCGGTTACAGTGCCGTAGTCAATTTCTTCATTGTCTCCTTCTGCATCTTCTATTACATAGTCTGACCAATTGTCAGTTCGCTGTTCTTCATTAGAAATTTCGGCTGCGTTTGTTTGAATTCGTGCTTCGTAATTTCCTGTTGTCTGAAGTAGGAACGTAACGGATTCTAAAATTTGTTTCAATTTTAATCCTCCGATTTTACACAGAACTCTATGCTTGAACTGATGACGTCATCGATCACAATATCAACATGACCCTACGCGAATCTCACATATCCTTAACCACATCTGTAGCAACTGCTTCACTGTGGTGGTCACATGGATCTTACCGCGATAATAAAGATGTGAAATTCGCAAGCATTTAACAATTCGAGGATGGGTTGACTGATTTTCATACAATATGATATTAATGTTGTGCCATTGGAGGCCGCTCAGATTCGTAATTTGTAATATCCTGCAATCAATAATACCACCGCAAATTAATAAATTAAATTATTGAAATCTGCGGTGTATAGCAGAACACAAAAATAATATTACAATTCCTTAGCATTTCATGGTGATGATCGATTATTGGGAACATAACAAAACCAATTCCATTAGAGATGCTTCAGTGGGAAGATTATTATAAACAGTGCTCAGTAGAAATTATACAAGACGTGGAGAACGAGAGAATATAACTGCGTAATAATTTTATACAAAATCACATCGGCTTGTCTTGAATCCGGTTACAACATGGAGCCTTGTAGCCCTGCTGTGGCAATATGGATACATCTGCGTGGACTCTTCCAGGCTTATTATCTTTTCAGTTACCTGTATTCTCTGAAAACAGTCCATCCCTTAAGATTTTCCCTCCCAAAGGCGAGGTTAGGACGAAAATTGTACAAATCTGCGACTGATATATTTCCTTTCAAAGAAACAATACTGGGAGGTTTGCAAGTGAGTTGCGTAAAATTTGTAAAGCTTTACGTAACCCAAGCGAGAAGACAGCTTATGAGACAAGGCGTTTCAATTAAATCTTATCTTCATAATGCTCATTCTTATTACGCTGCGTTATATTCATGACCAGGTTACAAGAATTTTTGTATATTAAATATCCTGTAACAGAGAGAAATTTGCTCGTAATTTTACTAGCAACTAATTTCTTAACGCTCCGTTAACCCTGCTCCAAAGTGATTGATAACGCTACTTTTTCATTTGTGGCAAATCATGTGTATTGTTTACAAGTTCATAAATTAACAGATAAACGCCATATTGTTTCTGTCCGTCCGTCTTCAATATCAAAGACACTGAATAGATTAGGATAAAACTTGGACACAGGCTTAATACGCCATGTTCTTTGATGCAAATTCTTGTGATCCAAATTATAAAAAAGCTCCTCTTTCTGTAAGAACCCAAATCCTCCTCTTGTAAGCTTGGGTGGGAGAATACTGTTATGAAGGATCTTACATACCGTGTGAGGTTCTAACCTGAGACTGGTGATAGTAGTTATTTAATGACAAGATCTAATTTCCGGCTTCCGTAAGTGTGGATAATTTATCGACCAGCCTTGCGAATGCTTCCCAAATTGAACGTTATTTCTCCACCGTTACAAGCGACGGGAAGAAACAAAATGCGAGCAGCCGTTAACTAAAATCAAAATAACCCTCGAGGTTAGTTTTTAACAGAATTTCCAAGTCGACGGCTGATGCATCTCAAGATACACAGCTGCTGATTCTCAGCAACGTTTTCCCTACCACACCCTGCAGCCACGAAGCTCCTAGTACACCACATGTATGCTTTGTGCAAACGCAGAAACGAGAATTACATTTCCGTACTTCTCAGCCTGAGTTACTACTCAACAATTCCAATTATGAGCGTATTCTGATATTTTAATATTTACAATTCATTTTTATAAAATACTAAACCAAAAAGTTTTATTCGTTCTACGAAACCTTTAGTTTGATGTAAAATATGGCCGTGTAATATGGTGAATGATGGTCGTTGTTTAAGAGGTCCTTGCTGCCTTCATCGTAAGGGCGATGAGTGATTGAATGGGTAATCTTTCATCAGAGTACACGACGCTACAGATCAGATTACAGGCATCACTGCCGTGAGAAAACTCAAATCCAAATAATTTTAATTACTTGTTTCAAGCAATTTCACTAACGAGGTCTAAACGCTTATCTGATAGGACTGATCAAGGAAAGTATCTTTAGTGAATGAAAACTGTAGGAATGAACAAAGGTGAGAGATGATCAAGAACGGGAAAGGAGAGAGGAAAAACAATAAAATGAAATACAATGAAAGGAGACGAAGGTAAAGAATGAAAACTGAAAGAATACAAAATGAAAATGCAAAGGATGAACAGCAGGGAAAATAGACGATCGGAAAATACTCGCGGATGACGAACGAATGGTTCTATGAATGAAAGAACAGTGCTTTTTCCTGTTCTCACTCACTTGGCAGGAGACTTTATTTTACCCTCGTTTTGTTTAATACCTAACCTGTTCTCCACCTTTCATTTTGATCTCGTTCACTGGTTCTCATGTTTGTTTAAACAGGACTTCTTTTCAGATTCCTTGTGTGTCTGGTTAGGTTAATTAATTTCTCTTTGTCTTTGTGACTCACTCGCTTTTCTCCCTCTAGACAGGCACCGGTACGAGAATTTTTCGTATGGTAAACGGATTCTGTGCGTGATACTTTATTCTACAGTAGTCCTGTAATCTAGATAGAATTTAAAGTTATCGGACTTTTAATCTGAAATGTATACACTCGTATAACAACATTAATGAAGAATACAGGATTATAAAGAGTTCGATTCAAGACATGATATGAGATGGGTTTCTTATAAATATTCATAGCATTATTTTTATTTTCTGATATTCTATTACAACGGAAATTCATTTTAACTCCCGGTGCCAAGAAGAAAAACTATTCTTGAATTTTTTAAGAAAAGGAGTTTTGCAAACAAAATAAATCCTTTGGTATATTCTTATAGAAATCCACTCCTATACATAATTACTTTTTATAGTATATATCCATAAGAATGTTTACGCAAGTATAAATATAATACATGCATGTATTCATGCAAGTGTATATATATATATATATATATGCTTTGACTATTTTGCATCCCTAAAATTTCCTTATGCACATTAAATGAACGAATATTGATAAAAATTCTTAGCTTATGTTTTTGATTTCTTTCTAATCCTCTCCCAGAACAAGTGAGGTATTGAGTACTGAATACAGAGCTGACAAAACTCGTTTGAAAGATCACGTATCGATAGTCAAAACAATTGTTCCATAAATCGAATTATATCCGCTTGTAACCATACTTTTGGCTCAAAGCTGTCAAGCTGGAGTTCAATTGCGTATAGGCGAGATTTGAGGTTCTCACAGCGACGAGATGAAAAAGGTTGTCTTCTGGGTTGTTACGTCATGTAGTTTTGTAGATATTAACCAACGTTTCAGAGCGATGATGGCGAGAGGTAACTCCTTTTAAATGTCAGTTAACATTCACGAGATCAAACAAAGCAACATCCGAGAAAAGGAAACCATCTTCAAATGCATATACGTACTTATATTTCAACACTATAATGATTCATGCTAGTATTTCTGTGATATACGTATAATATAAGGGAATAAGGATCTGTATTGTTTCCTCTTTAAGTGTTTATGTCTTGCATTTGTTTTCTTCGTTAGCCTACTAAATAATGAATTAATTTAATTGTTTTGACCGGTTATGTAGCAAGTTTTATTATAACACATACCACATAGAATTTGTAACAAATATGGCATTGCTTTTATAAATTCTTCAGTTATTCTGCTATATTATCATCGGTGCCTTCACTAAGCTATCAGTATTAAGCCTCACGCATTACAAACCCATTCTAAGTGTGCCCTGATAAAGCGTCCTTCGTCATAGAACTACATTATAAAGCAGTCTTTTGTATTTAATATTCTCTCCCAGCAAAACAAAATGACTTTAATTTTCCCATTTATAACATACTCAACTACAAAATGTTTAGTTTTATTAGTAATATAGCCACGAAACCCAAAAAGAGAACTGAGTTACAAAAGAACTGACAAGTTACGATTTTCAAAAGAGGTGTTTAGATGTGTTTCTTCTAGTCCACTTCTAGGATGGCTCTGGGAACAATGAAACGTCCTATCCAATAAAAGGATGTTTCAATATTATCGAAGTATGAACTGAATGTATTCTTATGCTTTTGGTAATTTATAATGTCCGAAGTTTTCCTCAGTACACCACATGTCGCAGCGGATAACTTTAATTTTAGTCTGCAAACATTTACAAAAATTCAAGTGTATTCAAAATGTCCATTAAGACATTCTTCCTTTTAAATATTTATTTTATCGAAATTGAACTAAGAGAATAGGATGGAAAAATATCTTTTGAGGAAAACATTTTGCAACCAAAACAAGCGCTTTGGAGTACTGTTAACGCCTTAGACGTTATCCAATTCAAATATAAGCCGGAAAACGAGTTATACTTTACGTTGTTCGTTGTTATCTCAGCTTCTCGACGCTTCTATTCAACTCCACGCCTACTCGATCTCCCTGTTAATCCTCTCATCACATTCGAGGCATTACGCGCCTAAGCTGTTCAGTTGATATAATGTCATTAAATGACACGAAATCCGACTACAATGAAATACTCAGGTTGTAAAGAAGTTGACTGTGAGATTTTTTGCTTTTAAAGCGATCTGTATAAAAGCTGTCTTCCGAGTTGTAACATCGTGTTTTAATAGCATTTGTGAGCAACGTGCTACTATCATCTGTCTGAAAACTCTCACATTATGACCTTTTTTAGAAAATAACATTTATTTTAATATACGTACATTTTCGTTTGGAAATAATATGCGTGATATTCATTTAGACATGTCAATTAAGCTTTGTGTTGTTCCTCACCTCCTGGTAGGTCTGTCGCCTTGAATTATTTTTAGGAGGTTTCATATACATTTTTCTGGTTCTATACCGGCTCTGGGGCCCACCCAGTTTTCTGTCCAGTGGGGCGTGACACTAACCACTCACCCCATCTAGTGCAGAGTTCGAGAATGAGCAGGAGCTACACCGCCTCTCCCCCCAAGTGCCACGGAATGACTTTACCTTAATATATATTAGAGTTTCAAAGATCGTAAGAAGAATTTTTTTTCACGCTGTCAAGAACTTAATAGAAACAGGGGAGTAAGTAAGTAAGTAAGAAAGAAACAAAAATATTTGAGACAAAGAGTTTTAATGGAAAGACTGTGTATTTGAGAGAGAGATAGAGAAAGATAAATGAGGAAATAACAGTAATGAGACTGTGCGAGGCTTTAATCTTGAATGCGCAATGAATGAATTGTTTTCCCAATGTTTAGCCCAAGCTCATCAGAGTTAAATGCGATGTTACATGTAAACTGTACTGTCCGGATAGTACGAGGCGGTTTACAACACACACACACACGTGATTGCATTAGTATACATGGTGATTCAAAAGGTTAGGGCCAGACTGAAGGAGCGTATAGAGGGACTCAGAGAGAACAACTTTCGAAAAGGAATCCATGTCCTCCGAAGTTATCCTGAGTAAGTCGAGGCCATTGAAGGTAGGGAAGTCTGATAACATACAGCTTAAATAATTTGTTTTGTAAGATTACTAATGTATTCCTTGTACATTAAAAAAACAAAATTAAGCTAGTAGGAGAATTGCAAATTAAGATTATTTCAGCTGTAAGTTATCAGACTTCCCTACCTTTAACGGCCTCGACTGACTGAGGATAACTTCGGAGGACATAGATTCCTATTCGAAAGTTGTTCTCTCTGAGTCTCCTTCAGTTTGGCCCTAACCTTTTGAATCACCCTGTGTAATTGTTCTCACTCACACTACTAGTTTATTGAAGTGGTCCCTCGTGTATTCCCAACAAATATTCTTTTTATTTCATTTTTTTCATTATTTATATTGGATTCATCTACGTAACTTCCGTTTGTTTATCCTTGATATTGAGTTGTGTTATATCTGGATTTCTTTTGAACATGGTGATAGTAACAACGTCCAACTTCCGGTACACGCCTGTTTATAGAAGAGGAATACATAATGTAGTTTTTTTTGTATTTGCTTTGTATCTAACAAAAAGCTCGTACATGGCATTGATAGGTCTATACACAAAAAATACATTCTGCGTGGGCTCTTATTATGCTACATAACACAGTTAGAGTGTTTGTGCAGTTACATATGGTTATTGAGTCTAATTCTGCGATGTTAATCCATCATCTGTGGCGCAATGAAAAGGTATAATTTGTTCTGCATGGGAAGCCTAACTTTACAGTTTATATAATAATAGTAATAATTAGATATACAGTTTACATAATCCTCGTATCTCACACTAGACTATCTCAAAGAATCTCCATGGTAGCAAGAGCCAAGTGCTCTCGAAAAGCATCTGAATTTATTGCAAAAATGTCAACAAATATGAACAACAGAAAAAGCAGGAACATGTCACAGTTTTGGTTAGCTGCAATGCTTCAAAATTCTGTCTGAGTAGATGCTATTTTCACCAGGACCTGTCAATTCCTTCCTTGTCTAACGCCTACTACTGCCTATCAGTCTCATTCGACGTTTTCTGGCTATGCAGTTGAACAACTGTCGTGAATAACCTAAGGACTAATAAACGATTTGAGCTAAAATACCTCTGATAAAAAGTTCTTTGGATATTATCCATCGTCTAGTCAAATAATAAAATAGAACGACGTTTCGGAGATGGAGCTGTACCTCCGTCCTCAGCTACCTACTCTGTTGGGCCCAATAGGTAGAGCTAATCCCTATCTTCAGACAAATTAAAAAGTGAAAGTCCCGGAATAAAAAGGCATTACCACACCATCCATCCGTGGGACGTAAAAGAATAGTATGTATAAATCAAAATTCATAAACACGAATAAAGCCAAAAGACAAAAACTCACAAAAGGTGGAATAAATACACATGAATATTAACTTGAAACTCGATGCTTACCTTGGATTTATTTTATTCTGGGACTTTCACTTTTTAATTTGTCCGGAGATAGGGATTAGCTCTATCTAGTGGGCCCAACTGAGTAGGAACCTGAAGACGGAGATAGAGCCCCATCTCCGAAACGTCGTTTTACGTTTTTTACGTTTTATTACTAGACGATGGATAATATCCAAGGAAATTTTTATTCAATTGACTCTTCACCATCGTCAAGAAGTTTTAGATTTGATATAGTTATTTAATGATTAAGCACGTGAAACGTACAGACATAGTTACCACTGTACTTTAAATGATTACATTTAAGTAAATTATTATATATATGCTGTATGAAGATGTGGGCTGATTATACGTACATTCAGAAAAGGAAGCATTGGATGAAATTTTGTGAGTATTATGATGAAACTTATGAATCAATAAAAGCAAGAAAAATATTCTCGACCGGCTGAATAGATATTTAAAGGAGACATCCAGTACATGATTGCCGGCCCCAGTAGCAACGCGGTCTGAGGCATGGTCCTCGTGTGCCTGACTGCTGCGACCGTGGGTTCGAGGCCCACTCAAGGCATGGGTGTTTGTCCGCGTCTCCTCTTCCAGTCTGGTGTGTAAAAACTGACCACGGAATCATTTGAATCAAATGCCGGTTTTAAATATACCACGGCCTAATCACTCCACAAAGATTTTATGGATAATCATCTTGTATGGTATCTGCATTTGTGAACCTGTTGTGTTGAGTGGTGGGTTCAGTTGACCCCAATTCTCTCGTGTGGTTATCGCTTCTCCTTCACTTTCCAGGAAGCCGGAGTTTCCAGTGGGGGATTTCCGATAGAGGGTTTTAATACCCCGCTAGCAAAGACGAGCCCACTGGACACATTAATTCCCTCTGTTGCTCTGGGACTCAACAATGTGTGCGGAAGTGCGTCACAAGTTGTAAATCCACTGCACTTCCGCCGTCTTGTTTCCTCCCACGTCTTGCGCAAATAAAAGCCAATTACGAACCAGAGAACGAACATTTTAGATGGAGACACTGCAACCGCATTTCGAATTATTCCTCCTGCGTCACAGATGCTGTTTTGTAATATAAACTCTCTTTGTATTTTGTTACTGTCATCATTTTTGTTTCCTTCGCACTATTTTCATTTCTTATCTTGTATTTTATTATTTTTATTATTAGTGTTCTGTCTGACGACAGGTCCATATGAACAGGATCCTTCCATCCTTTTCTCGGACTGGGACCTGTTCATATACGTTCTTGGCAGATGATCCAGAAGTGGTTTGCCATTGCCTTCTTCTGTGTGTGTGTGAATGGAGTAATTGTTGGTATGCCACGGAGAAACCGGGGAAGCCCCCGGAGGAAAACTCCGTGTTGCCTAGACCACGGCATTGCCCAACACAAGTTATAAATTGGGGAACCGCCGGGAATCGAACCCGAGACCCCAGGATTACAAGGCCAGCGTTCTAACCGCTAGACCACCGTGGCCATCATTTATTTATTTAGTGTTCTGTCTGACGACAGGTCCATATGAACAGGATCCTTCCATCCTTTTCTCGGACTGGGACCTGTTCATGTACGTTCTTGGCAGATGATCCAGAAGTGGTTTGCCATTGCCTTCTTCTGTGGGTGAATGGAGTAATTGTTGGGATGCCACGGAGGAAAACTCCGTGTTGCCTAGACCACGGCCTTGCCCAACACAAGTTATAAAATCGGGCACCGCCGGGAATTGAACCCGAGACCCCAGGATTACAAGGCGTTCTAACCGCTAGACCACCGTGGCTTGTATTTTATTTTATCTTATTTTTTCTTCTCCTTTCTCCATTTCCACACTTCTTTTGCTGTCCTCTAAATTACGTTTCATTCTCTTCCATTGCCACTCATTTCTCTCGACTTTCCTATTTTTCTTTCTTCACCAAATGTATTTTCCTCATTTTACTTTAATTTCACTTTATTTTCTACCCAGTTCCTTTTTTGTGTTCCACTATTTCTCTACTACTTTTGTTTCTTTCTTCTCTTTTCCCTTTTCTCTTTAAACAACAAGACTTTTTTTCATGCCTTTATCTCAACAACATTTCTGCATTGACTTTTTCCAGTTCCTGCTATAAATGTTGCTGTTTATCCTTTTACCTAATTCGAAGCATTCTTCACAAAAAAAATATTACTATGCTTAATATTGTGCAAACATTACCTTTGCATTTGTTACATTGTTTGATTATCGTGTTTTTAAATAATCCTTCTTTTTCTCTCCGCAGGTGAGTTATATAGCAGTTTCATCAGTACCGGGACATTATTATCAGTGAGTATGCTACCGTATAATTTTTTTCTGTTTCAAGACAGTAATTCTATCAAATTATCTTGATTATTGTAACTGGGAAGGGTTAAGAAGCGACATTATTTTCTTGAAGAGTAGGTTCGTGTTGAGATAAAGACACTCTCAGGTGTCACGCTGTCTGATTTTGCTTGAAACCGCCACTCGACTTTTAAACGCGTTCTCTGCGTGCCCCTACAATTACATTTCGGTGTTAAGCTCCAACACTATCGATGACAGATCTGCTGTGACGATTATTTATCGTCGTAGTTAAGGATAAAGGTGACCCAGAGTTCAGCCATAAGGCCATGAAGACATAATAGACGTCGAGGTAGCCTGATGGCCTTATCTTTGAATATAACGTCATTGGCAAGAATTTTAAAGTAGCTGGCTAACAACACGATGGTAGAGTCAGACAGTATAGCTGGCTAACACCGGAACTAGTAACAATGCGTTTTATGTAATCGATTCTTCTGTATGTAGTTAAGGAATACCACGAAAGACAGAAAGACAGAAGACTTTCTTGTTTGTTTCTAAGTGTTAGCCGGGCGAAGACGGCTAACATAGTTAACGTGAACACTCTGTCCCTCCGAAGAAACTACTATAAACAAAACTCACCGAGATTTGCTTCAGTAATCTAACATACAATTGAAGATTTCCGTCTTCTGGGTTGTTGCGCTGCGTAGTCTGGTCGATGTTAACCAACGTTTCAGAGACAGAAATCTTCATACTCATCGCCCTGATGACGGAGGCAGTATGACCTCTGAAACGTTGGTTAACATCGACCAGACTACACAGCGCAACAACCCAGAAGACAGAAATCTTCATAACCTAACAGTGTTGGCGCAGTGGTAAGGTAACTGCGTGACGTTGACAGACTGCAAGGCATCATAACTGAGACACTCCGAATATGAAACAGGAATTCTAACCACTGTCAGAATTACGGATTTTTCGCTTTCCATTTTTGAAAAGAAGGCGAAAAGTCCTAACTGAAGTTTCATGTTTTCCACGGGCACTCTATGCAACCATTCAGGATCACCCGACACTGAAGACCTATAAAAATCGTCGAAAGTATTTCTGTCAGATCAGTTGATAGATTTCACTTTATTATCTTCAAATTGAATTATCTTCGTCTCATCAGCATGTTATAAATTGTTTGATATTCCTTTTTGTGGATTTTAACATGCTTTTTTTTTTCAATTCGTGATGTGAAATTTATTGGTTTACATACAATTTACAACGGAACCGAACGCAGTTCGTTTGTGTAGGTCTGGTAGGCAGTGATGTACAACATTGGCCTTTCACAGTATTATGCAGTTAAAAGCTCTATGTACTACCACTACAAAATTTTAGATACGTACAGCAGTTAAAAAAACATTACAGGATTTTAACATCAGCAGCTTACGAATTTATGATAAACTTTTCTTGTATAAGCGCACGTTATTAAGTAAAATCAGATACCATCTGGCGAGATTTCAGGTTCTTAGGGCGGCGAGTCTGAAGATTGCTGTCTTCTGGGTTGTTGCGCCGTGTAGTCTGGTAGAAATTTGTCGACGTTTTTGACGTAATTCCGCCTCCATCATCAGGGCGATGACTTACTAATCGCCCTGATGATAGGGCCAGTTCGCACGTCTTAAACGTCTATGAACATCCCTGAGTTTGCACAGCACAAAAACCAAAAGACAGCCATCTTTAGATGACATCAGTTTTTTTCGCAAGATTATATGGGAACTTGTCGGTTTAAGGAGATGGTCCAGTGGACTTTTCCGTTGTTTTTACATGTCAGCTGTAACGATGTATGAAATGGAAACTGTATGAGGGTCACGATCTCTATTTTCAATTTTTCCCTCGTGAACTTAAATACCACCCTTGCATCCTACATGAAGCATAAATTCTGCCGTTGGTTAACTATAAAACATCCACCACTTGTTACCACTACAAATAAGCGAAACTGTTAAAAATTTCCCTTGTTGCTAATGAGATATCGATTAAAATATTTTCCGTCCTGGTCATAATATATTTGGTTTATAATAAGATGAATGAAATAAACGTTTACCTCACGTGTCACGGAATGATGCTAAGAATGACTTTTCATCAGAATAAAATATTTGTCTCCACGCAAGAAGGCTTGCCAAATTAACAGGTTGGAAAATGTTTCTGTAGAGTAATAATTATGACATATTTCTTAGGAATTTGACCTTCGGGGATGGAATTAATGGCGTCAGTTTTCTTGGATTAGCAGCCTATGCGTTTCTTGCCCCTGTCTAATTGGGTGACGTCATGACGGAGGATTCCCTTAACGTAATTGTATGTGGATTCCCCTACCCGCTCACTCCTGCATGCAGAAATACATGTATGTTTTCATGTAAAGTGCCCCTTTTCGTTGTCCGATTTTTTGAACCAAAACTGGAATTCTTCTATATAGTTTATTAAATCTCTCCGCTGTCTAATTTCATGAAAATCTACTCAGACGTTTAAGAGTTGCATTAATTTATTTTAAATTGTAAGTATAATTTTTATTGAATATAGTGGTTCATTGGTGTGATCATAAAACCCCGCTATTGAACTCTATGCTATGGTTACTCATTGCTGTTTCACACCGTTGCAGCATATTTAAGAAACTACATTGTGCTACTGGCTGCGTCGTTGAAACATCGTAAGTAAAATTAAATTAAAAAGCACACTTTAATATTATGTTCCATTCTACCCTGAGAGTACGTCTAAAATCCGTTTCGGTATTGTGGCCACTCGGAAGGTACATTGCTCTTCGTAAGAAGCTCGAAATGGATTCCTTTACAGTTACAACTTTTGATTTATATGAGAAAGTAAGAAAGAGTGATGAAATTACAGCAAAGAAAGTAAAAGAAAGAATCGGACAGAAAAGCAATAAAAGTGGAAATATATAAAAAAGGGAGATAACAGAAAAAACAGATAGCAGACGCCAAAAAATGAAAGAACGGCCATGAGTACGAGAAGAACAGACCGAACGTTGCTTTTAAACGATTTGCACTCCTGTGTCGTATTCGAGACTTCGGGCTTGGATTATGGGCTCGGAGCCCGGCCGTCTTGAGGAATGCATCTCGTGGCTTTCATCAGTCCCTCCAGGTGAATGCTGGCACAGTGCCCTAAAATACGCCACTGCCGTTTCCTTCCCTGTCCTTCCCAAACATCATTGTCAGTCGCCCTCTGCAGATGTGAAAGTGTAATTAAATAACACAACAAAACAAGGATGGAATTTATGGAAAAGAATATGTTACCAAAACATATGCAGAGTAAATAATATAATGAAAGAAGGTAGAAGTGACAGAACAGTGTCTGAGGTCAGTAATTTGATAAATACGTGGGCGGAAGGCGAACGGAAAGAAGGAAAATTGTGTAAGATTTAAGGTTTTCACAGCGGCGAGTATGAAGATTTCTGTCTTCTGGGTTGTTGCGCCGTGTAGTCTGGTCGATTTTAACCAACGTCTCAGAGGTCATACTGCCTCCATCATCAGGGCGATTAGTCTGAAGATTTCCGTCTTCCGGGTTGTTGCGCCGTGTAGTCTGGTCGATTTTAACCAACGCTTCAGAGGTCATACTGCCTCCGTCATCAGGGCGACAACCCAGAAGACAGAATTCTTCAAAGAAAATCATGTCGGGAGGAAAGAAGGAACTTTTTCTGTGTCCTTGTGCTTTAAGGTCGAGCTGTTTTGAAATGAGAGGGATCCAAGTGGTGGTAACACTGAATAGTGAACCTTACTTCACTCTTGCTCTTTGGGGATCAATTACCATTCGAAAGGAACGTGGTGTGCGGGAAGCAGTCTTCCATTTATTCCCTCGTTGTTTCCGTGTCAATCAGCAGTTACGTGTCAGGCTGGGATGCCTAACCCTCGCTGACATCGACTAACCTCTCTTCCACTCTGAATGTATATTGCTCCTTTCTTAAGGTTGAAGAGAACTTTTTGATGTGTCCTCATTCCTCGGTTCTTCACGCCCTATCGTCTTTGAAAAATTTACACTTGGAAGACCGAGAGGAAGATGTCATTATAACATTGGGGATATAAGTAGCGAAGATCGGATATTGATGGAATCGAATTAAGATATGTCCAGTGGCGCTATTGAGCATCGGGCTGTGCTACCACTATCTTAATTAATTCTGTTTTTGAGTTTGGTTATATGAAACTTTCAGGCGTTCATGGGATTAAATACATTTTATTCAGATATCGGCAAGATTATGTATAGTCTTTTACACGTCAGTATTTGCATAATAAAACATGGTAGAAAATGGCTGTCTTCTGAGTTATTCCGTCGTGTAGTCTGGTTGAATTCGTCTTTATAGCCACCACCTAGAAAACCTGGCATCTCACAAACGTGTGATAATGTTTGTTTCTGTTGTGTAAATTGTTTTCAATTTTGTTTCTGGTACCATAACATCTTCAAATTTAAAGTCATAAATATCAATTAGATTTTCGTTTCTAACGATTCAGGCGATAGAAATATTTTAATTAAACCTTCTATTTTACGTATGTTAAACGGTGTCTTAACGCTGTGCAACCTGCAAGGTGAATTTTGTACATTTCGATAACGAAAATTTTATTTAAAACTAAATTTGTCGTCCTATACACTTACAGATCCAGACTATAGCCCCCATTTCATATTTAATGATATATATTCACATGATTTTGGACAGAAAACAAATTAATTTTTTCTGGGACTTTAAACGCCACTTCTTATGCGAATTATGTTAATTATTAATGATAATCCATTTTCGTAACACCAGTAATGATATGTCAGTAGCCTTATGGTTTGATGTGGTTTAAATCCTTGGTTTACATAATTTAAATTTTATTACATTAAAATATCTCTTTAATTAACTGGTAACACAAGTCACTGTAAATTGTCTTGAAGCGGATCTGCTACCCTCGTATGTCTTGACCGAGGAACAATGGCCGGTTGGCTCTATGAAGCACTACCGGGAGGCACGCGAGGTTCAGTGCCTCATCAAGTTCTCCTGAGCCTCTGTTCCCGAAAAACAATTACTGTACATATAGGCCTGCATACCTATACCATGGCTAAAGTTGGATCTTTAAATCTATTACCACCGATTTCTGGGTCCTCCTCCTTTGCGATGCTCACACCTTAAAAGTAGCGCTATCAACAAATTTAGAATAAGTGTGGTGTTTTAAGACTTTGTTTAACAAAGCACTCCGTTGTGCATACTATACTACAGCATTCTCAAGTCGCAGTCTGAGAATGAAGTATGCAGCATGAGAGATTAAACAAGGACCACTGGTTGTAAAACCTTTTGGAAACAGGAACTTGAAGGCCCGAGACGTAGATGCGAGGGTAATATTAAAGTGAAATCATGAAATAGATTTTGAAATAAATTAAGTCTCAGCCCATGATGGGTTATTCTAGAGCGGTTACCTGCTAGCTACTCTCTGAGTGAATAAGTTAGTATAATCATTTAATCGATTAGTTCTCAGTCAATAAATTTATAAATTCTTTACTTAGTTCATTAGTCAACGATTTTGCAAGTTAATTTCTTAGTTAGGCATTTATTTTGATAATTAGTCATGTGATCAATCGTTTATTTATTTAGAGAGTAATGTGGTCAGTTTATAAGATAGTATGTTATTAAGTAACTTGATTTGTCAGTTTAGTCTGTCTGTCATTAGCCACTCAGTTATTTAACGAGTGAATCAATGATTAGCGTTTTAGTCAGTTAATCAGGTGTTATCATTTATTATTATTATTATTCAGTGTTCTGTCTGACGACAGGTCCATATGAACAGGATCCTTCCATCCTTTTCTCGGACTGGGACCTGTTCATATACGTTCTTGGCAGATGATCCAGAAGTGGTTTGCCATTGCCTTCTTCTGTGTGTGAATGGAGTAATTGTTGGGATGCCACGGAGAAACCGGGGAAGCCCCCGGAGGAAAACTCCGTGTTGCCTAGACCACGGCCTTGCCTTGCCCAACACAAGTTATAAATTCGGGCACCGCCGGGAATCGAACCCGAGACCCCAGGATTACAAGGCCAGCGTTCTAACCGCTAGACCACCGTGGCTATAGTGTTATCATAAAGCCAGGAAATAAATATGAAGATCACTGACAAAATATTCAACAGTTAACGTCGGGTTTTAATCCCGGATTCACTAATTGAGTGGAATGTTGGATGGCCACTGGTAATTTTCCTTCCCGTACGTGCCGCAGCTGCGGTCCTGTGAGTTTTCTGGCAGTATCTTGACTGTACTCGGAAGAAATATATACACACAGTGCCATCAATCAGTGTGCTAACAGACACAGCTGCATCCACATGTATTATTTAAATTAAAACAACAGCACAACTTCACGTAAATGCCTGCTAAGAGAACTCTTGGCTTGTCGAGCCAGTCCCGCTGAAATGAATTAGGCGAACAAAGCAGTATGTAGCAAATTTTAAGACTAATGGCGACCGTTTCTGTGGCTACTTTAGAACCTGTGATCATGTAAGTGGTTTCTATAATTCTCACTTTGATATCCTTGCCGTTTTTATCACTGTCACTTGTACTGATTGTGGACCAAATCCAATGGCAAGAATTTCAATTTATTTTCCTATTTCCTTTGCTGATTTCCGAGGGATTTCGCAAGCAAAATAATGATTTTGTCCTTTATCTCCTTTATACGGCATACTATTATTATTATCCCATCTATTCACCATTTTATAGGGTATTTACTTCCGTGTACCCGAGACAAACCTTGCCTCTAATGTACTTAGTGCGGCAGATATTTCCGAAATACATTTTGTTTTTAATACGTGCTACATGTATTATAATTTTTTTGTTAGAGATGACAATTATTTTTGCTTTCACTTTCTACATTCCCTGTATTTCAAGATATTCTCCGCTTTCTCCTTAATTACATTCCTGTCAGTTGGTTTTGCTATTTCAATTAAGAGACAAGTTCCATTTTTATTTCGGATTATAATATATTATGATTGTTATTTGTTATTATTATTATTATTAAAAGTGAAATTATTGGTGTTAATGATTGTTATAATTATCTTCTTTTTCCGGAGGATATTAAAGCTTTTGTGCCACGAGGTATTCTCATTTTTTTAAAATTCAATATGATATGGATTCTGTACGTGGTTTTGGCACAGCCGAATTCGTTTCACGAGGGAAATGAAGATGCTCATCTTTTAGTATTAACTTTGTGAATTCCACATTTATCCCGTCGAAGCTATTAAAGACTTTGTAGCTTATTTACGTTCGAAACTTCACTTTTACAATATTCTACATCCCAAAATGTCGTGTTTTTTAAATCCCATTCGGGGTTTAAATTTCTTTTAAATGTACTCCTACACTTTCATATAGGTACATTTCTGTCTCCTTGAAGTAAGTCCTACTCGTACATCATTTTAGAGAGACTGCGTTCTTCCGGAGCGTTCAGTTTAATTGATTATATTTCACGTCACCAAGAGTACTTTTAAATTTTGCTCTACTTCTCTCGTCTTCATTTTGTAATTTGCATATTTACTGTTGTTCTGTTTGTTTCTTTGTTTCTTTATGTTTCTTTTTGGTCTTTCCATCCTCTGTTATTAGTCCATTAAAATATTCCGTACATATTCTCTCGACAGCCGGAATTCATTTTTAACCCTTTGTTAGAGGATTTTTTCCGAGAATAAATTCCAGGTAGCACAGTGCAGAACAATCTGAATAGACGACAGCAAATGCAAAACAGAATTTCAGATTATTTTTTGTATACCTTTCGCGCTAAACTGTGTCTGTTTATTGGAAGTAATGTTTACAGCATCCCGTCACAGTGGCCGTGCTGTCTGAGGAGTTGGCCTTGTGCTCTGGTTCCGTTGGTTCGAATCCCACTCAAGGTTTGGATGTTTGTTCGAGTCTTTTTGTGCTGTGTTGTACTGTGTACAGGTAGAGGTCTTGCGACGGGCTGATCACTCGTCCAAGGAGTCCTACCGAATGTCTAAATAGATTAAGTAACCTCTTAAGAAGAGGCGACCAGGGCTGGGTTGTAGAGTCAGAGATGATGATGATTATGAATGATATACTTCATGCAGGGGTGCGCTACAGTCGGTTCGCACAGTCTCGGCCGAAACAGTGCCTGAAAATTTATAACACAATATCTGATTCACATCACGTCTTCTGTCACCGTCGACCCACATTACACAGTATAGGACGCCACCGCCCCACATTCAAGAATCCAACATACGCTCCGATTCATCACGAGTTATTTTACTTATCCGTACAGCGTTCTGACCGCACGTTTCGTCTTCGTAATAATCCATTATATTAAAATACAATGCGCGTCGCATAATATCGTACGCTCCGTAAATAATATTTTGTTGTTGTCTCCACATACTTCAATAACTTTTTATCTTTCTGTTCATTCCAATAAATTATTATATGACACTTATGCAATAAATGGTCCAGTTTTCAAAATCTAACCATGGATTTAAAATACCTAATTAGATGGTGACTTGAAGATGGCAATCTGAATTCGCCGAAACATGTAGCCTCACAAATGTTGTTATTTTTTAGTTTGTATATGAATAATTAATAGAATAATTTCTAATAGGTACAATAATAATAATTTATTAATTACTTTAATTCATCACTTGACGTAAAAGGTTGCGTGGTTAATGCCGAACCTCAAGAAACTGCATGGTTATTGAAAAGCCATCATTGTAACTATATTATATTTTCCGTCACACACAAAAGTTTGTTTTATTAAGTGACACAATGTTTAACAAGAAAAAGATTACTATTATTATGGCTGCATGTTCGACTTTATTGACCATCTTCATGTTTTTTTAATAGAATTTTATATTTATTTAGTGTTCTGTCTGACGACAGGTCCATATGAACAGGATCCTTCCATCCTTTTCTCGGACTGGGACCTGTTCATATACGTTCTTGGCAGATGATCCAGAGGTGGTTTGCCATTGCCTTCTTCTGTGTGCGAATGGAGTAATTGTTGGGATGCCACGGAGAAACCGGGGAAGCCCCGGAGGAAAACTCCGTGTTGCCTAGACCACGGCCTTGCCCAACACAAGTTATAAATTCGGGCACCGCAGGAAATCGAACCCGAGACCCCCGGATTACAAGGCCAGTGTGGCTACAAATAGAATAGAATAACATAAAGTTATGTTTTTCCTCTCATTGGTTCTACACGTTTTTGCAGGACAATATATAGTTATAATATAATCCAATAAAATAAGAAGACTGGATCCAGTTTTGTATGTTCTCCCCTCTGGCCTTAGTACTGTGACCATTATTTTTATTCTGTATTAGACGAGTGAAAGACATATCTTATTACTTCAGCCGATATAAGGGGCTGGAAAGCGCAATTTCAACACATAATAATACAAATAATATAATATTATAAATAATAATAGTGGAATAATAGAAATGTTAGTAAAACTTCCCAATTTAAAATTTATTGAATGCTATTTAGTCTTACGATTTGAGATTCTCGTGGCAGCGGGTACGAAGACGGCTGTCTTCTGAGTTGTAGCGATGCGAAGTCTGGTAGAAGTTTACTTACATTTCATAGATACTTACTGCGTAAGTCATCAGGAGGTAACCCAGAAGTCGGTGAACTTCTACCACATACACGGCTACAACCCAGAAGACAGCCATCTACATTTTTGGCTGGTCTCGAGTTGTTACATAAGTTAAGGACGGAAAGAGCTTTTTAATAGACTTTCAGCGGATTTGCAAATTCTTCTGAAACAATGGAAATTGATAAACATGCGAACTTGTAATTAAAACTTCGTCTGGAGCAGAGACGAACAAGATGGATAAAATGATTCTTTAGTCACCTTCAACCACCTAGTTGAAGCTAACGCTCGCCGTGAGCCTCTGGCTGACTAAATATGGCCAACGACGCACTTTATATGGTCTATTCTTCCGTGTTTCAGTGTATGGACTTCTGATTTTTCGGTTTTCAAAGTGTTAGCCGGGCTAACTCTGTTAACACGGTTGACATATCTACCCTGTCCCTGATGACACGCGTTGCTCATTCACCGATCCAGTCATCTAACCAAAGAATTCAGCAATCAGTTTTATGCTGCAGGTTCATTCAAGATAAAGTAAACATATACAAAGATCTTCTCCGTGCTATGAAATGGTAACCCGCGACTGCCCGCATCTACTCTGAAAAGAGGCCTCTCTCTCCTATTTCCTTTGACAGTCCAAAGCAGACTGTGAATTTCTAAAACAGTAAAATATGTTACCTAGGAAACATGTAAATGAATAATAAGCTACCATGTAAAGGGTAATAAATGTTTAAATGTTGCTCATATTGCTTGTCTGTTTGTAGCCTGCGGTGAAGTTAATATTGAATAGCGTAAAAGTATAAAATAGTTTCCAGGTGAGAGATGAATTTCATCAAAGTTGATGAAAGTGTATGTTTTATATCTGATTGTGTTAGTGTCTGTGTACATGAACACGCTTTACGAGTTCCATGTCATTCAGCCAGCACAGCAAGTTTGTAACCACAAACAAGTGTTTGCCATCATGGTACACGAACTGCTACCTTGTTCGTCGCTAAAGCAAACACTACACCAAATAAAACAACAGCCATTGTGTTCATAAATTGAAACTATGATGATATATACCACGGATAATCTATCAGAAACAAACTCAGTCAAATGGAAACGAAATATGTTAGGAAAATAAGAAAGGAATATTATTAAAACGGATCTTATGAAAATTGATTCTGAGGCCGTTGACTATATTAAAATGACTTAGGGTATGGTCGAAAGATAGGTTTTTCTGAACACGATATTGAGCTAAGTAGGATTTGTGGTTCTGACGACTGTCTTGCGAGTGGTATTAATACCAAACTACACCGCAATACAATCCACAAGACAGTGGTTTTCCACGATATTGAACCTTCCAGGTCCATAAACCTGCCAGTTTACATCTTCATACCTTCTTTTCTAAGATTTATTGTAATATTACCCTCCCATTTATATGTATATCTTCTACCAGCAATCTAATTGTGCTGATACAGTATTTCACTCAGACAGTATTTTTCAACTTCTGTGACTTTAAACTTTTTTTTTTGTCCAAGAGTATTTCAGCTAAAAATGAATCCATATGGTGGGGCCTACTGACTTTAGGCATTCTATACATTGCCGTAGATTTTTATTTCACAAAACCGTAGTGATTTGGGTGTTTATTCAAATTAACATTAAAGATAAAGTAGTGATATAGTAACTACCGTATATTTGTTCAGAGGAACACTTCTTAGCCAAGCTTCCATCTAAGTTCCTCATTCTCTTTTGTTAGATAAGATTAATAATTATGGACAAACTTAATTTTACTTTAAGTGGTTTCAAAGCTACTTATCAGACAGATCTTCCTTTGTTCGTATTTTTGGATAAATGTTTTATTTCCCCTTTTCTGTGCTATCGGGAGTACTACAAAGTTCTTCCCTTGATCGTTTTTTGTTTAAATTTTATATTAACGACATTCCTGCTAAAATTAATCATTGAAATATTTTCTATTTGTTGGTGATCTTTGCCGTTGCCAACAATCTAATAAATAATTTAATTATTGTTAGTGTAATTGGCCATTCGGCTCTTGATGTAGCACACTAAAATAAAGAATGTAATTGAATTATTATGTACGAGCAGGGACATTGACGTATTCAACAAATTATACAAGAATTACATATGATAGTTTCATAATCTTTATTGTAAGCTTAATATTAGCGCAATAAATTTTAAAGAACCAGGTGAGCACATGTACTACGCATTACAGAGATAAGAAATGAAAACAAAATTTTGGCTTTAATATCTCAAGGTAAAACTTCCGAAGATTACGCGTAATTTAGGGGGTTATATTAATATTGATATAAATAGTGTGTATACGAGGTGCGATCGGAAAGTTTCTAGACTGCGCCTATAAAAACCCGTACACTTATCTCAGGTATTAAATTCATCCATCACCCTCGAAGTAGTTCCCCTGAGAGTGAACACAACGATCCCAGCGCCGCTGCCAAGCCTGGAAGCATCCCTGGAAATCTTTCTTTGTCAGCCTGTCAAGCACCATCTGCGATTCTGCCTGAATCTCTTCTATCGTCTCAAATCTCCTTCCCTTTAGCTGAATTTTCATCTTTGGGAAGAGGAAGAAGTCACACGGCGAATAAGGAGGGTGCGGGATGACGGCCATGGTGTTTGAGGCCAAAAACTGCCGAACTTTGAGGGCGGTGTGCGCTGGCGCGTTGTCATGATGCGTCGCATGTGGAGTTCTTCCTTTAGAATCAGCTGACAGGTCCCATAGCCTATCCCGACAATGTCGCACAAGTCGTTGATGGTACGACGTCGATCTTCGTGAATGGCCTGCCGAATCTTCGTAACATTTTCGGGCGTTGTGCTCGAAGATGGTCGTCCAGAACGCTCGTCATCATCGACAGAGGTTCGGCCATTTTTAAAACGTGAATGCCACACAAAAGTTTGTGCACGACCCATTGCGGACTCCCCAAATGCTTGCTTTAGCATTTCATAGGTTTCCGTAGCCGTTTTGGCGAGTCTTTGGCAAGAGATTCAGGCAGAATCGCAGATGGTGCTTGACAGGCTGACAAAGAAAGATTTCCAGGGATGCTTCCAGGCTTGGCAGCGGCGCTGGGATCGTTGTGTTCACTCCCAGGGGAACTACTTCGAGGGTGATGGATGAATTTAATACCTGAGATAAGTGTACGGTTTTTTATAAGAGCAGTCTGGAAACCTTCCGATCGCACCTCGTATACTGTATCAGTGGTTGCCATGTTAACGACATACACTACAGAATATTGCTTAGATAATTATTTTTAGGCGCTTATGAAATAAAGTAACCGAGGAACTTGTGTTTCTTGCTCTTAGTATTGAGGAGACTCACTTTGTGTCGGTACTTGGGAGGTCGCAGTATTGCTACGTTTTTTGGGGAGACTGACAGGATTCCTTGGGCAGACGCGTACAGCTTTTAATTATGAGGGTAGTGTGATAAGTGGGGCCGGACTAATAAAGGGTTTGGTCAGTCTGACATTTTGATGTGACAAGCGAGAGTGTGCCGGTTGCCACAAGCAGCCTGTCAGTTGGATGTCTGCACATAAAGAGCAATGGAAGAGAATCACGAACATACAGCTTACTGTCCAGTCAGCTAGAAAATTACTCTAAATTCCCCCATTCCATTAAAAGAAGTGACTGTTGGAATCTAATGATGTGCGGAGTGTCGAACTGGACACATCTGTGTGAGGGAGATGAGAAGGGAGTTTTGGGTGAGAGTGAGAGAAAAATACTGATAAACCCCTCCTCCAATCGACCTCTTTAGGTTCGTCCGTTCCTATTCAGCCACCACCAAGAGTTTGCACGTTGATTGATATTGAATTGTTTGTACCACTCTCTCATTCCCTGACATTTATCTGGGATCTCTCATGTATGCTCCAACCCCAGCCCACCCCCCAAAAAAATCGTTTCAATACTTCTACTCGTTTATATCCCTCGATGCCCTTTACTCGTAACAGTATTTTTGGTAATTTTGTTAAATCGAATTTAGTTCACTCTATACTCCTCTGTGCCCTCAACCCCCCACCCCCACCCCCGTACTGTATTTTTTTCTCGCCCAGTGTTCAAAGGGTAATTTGTAATTGAGAACTCAATTCGAGTTTCGTAATTTTTGTTTTTGTGTTCCAAAACTGGTAACCAATTCCGTAACTCGTCTCTGTGTGATGGTTGCTTTGTATCCCTTTTGTGCAACAAACACGCGTTTTGAACCCTGAATAGACTAGATATAGCTTTGTGTTTAACTCACTAAGGAGAGTTTAAACTAATCAGCAGAAATGGGTCATTCGTGGGTGATGTCATGTAGGGAGCATATCTAGCGTTATCACTCAGTTTCTTCGATAAAAATAAATGCAAAGTTGAATTTCAATTTAGAACGTATGCATTTTGTATGTGCTGTCTTTGCAGAGTGTAGTATAAATACCTTATTTGAAGTATTATTCATTTGTTTTAGATTTAAATACTTCGTTTTAACGGTAATCACACTGGGCAGAGTCAGAAGTTATTTTTTTATTTCGTTATTCGCCATATTAAAAACAATGTTCTTAAGGAAAGTGGAACGCCCCAAAAATACGTAGATTACGTTATATTTTATGTTGTGCAAGTATTTTGTACGACGAGTCGACCCTGAGAAAACTGATATAGTTAAATTTTTATTCAGTGTAATGTGGATGTTTTATTTGATCGATACAAACCAATATGAAATTAGCTTCATATCTACGTTACACTTTGTAAATGAAACATGCCAACGTAGAGATATCACCTCTCATTATGCATACATTGTATGAGATTTGTGTACAGATCTTATAACAAGCTTTTCTTCAGTGGCTCTGGTCACTAGTTCGCCGCCTGCAGGAATATAAAAAAGTATTTTACCACAGAACGTAACAGTGACGTAATAATAATATTTGTAATTATATTTTTTATTAAAATAACTTACCACTATGGTGCGATTGTTGGTGAATTTTATATAACTGCACTTTCTCTCGACGTGACTTTTAGACTAGGATTCGACACTGAATAATTTACAAAAAGTAACCCCAGGAAGTCGCTGTCCATTGGGTAGCATTCTTGATTCGTATTTCGGATGTCCCGTGTTTAAATCTCTTACTGGGGATCAGCCATCCCTCCCGAATATTGTCGTAATAACTTTCAGACCACCCAGGCAAGTTCCGAATTAGTGACTTAAATTAGGAGACGTACGCTTTATACTATATCATTTGTAATTAATCGTTGCCTAAACATCCGACCTCTTTATGTTATTTCTATAATCTTGTCATGTCGAAAGCTTTGTTAAAATCTAAGAATAACTTAAATTAACAAATAGATAAATAAATATGAAAGCGACCATCTAGAGGGATTATTGGTTTATTTGTGTTTTGTCGGTGATTGTGTTAATGTAGCTGAAGCAAAGGACACTTCAATTCGATACAAGCAACTATGAACACTGAGCATTTGAAGAAAAACTCTGTAAATTTTAATAACATACTAACTTAGTGAATGATTCTGAAATTCAAAATAACTGTTCAATATCTCTTATTGTTATCATATGATCGGTAAAATTTAACCTCAGGTGATTTACATTTACGAACCCAGCAGGTGTTGGACTCCAAAACGTTCTGCACGGAATACAAATTCCTTAATTGTAGAATCTCAGAATTCCTTAAAGAATTGTTAAGTGACTTTTCAGTCGGAGAACTTGTTACTGAAATACTATAAGTTTACATATTGTTTTGTGTGGATACGAAATGTGATCTCTTACTCAACGGTATGCGATAAATTAAGGGTGTTTGAAAACAAAGTTAGACCAAAGAGATGTCACATAAAAATTAAATAAGAATATTACTTAACGAAGAACTTTATGGTTTGTACTGTAAATTTAACATTATTACGGAAATCAAATTTTAATAAATTACGCTAAAAAGACACGTGATACGAACACGGGAAATTATAAATGCACCGGACATGTTGGTACGAGAATCTGATTGTAAGTGATCATATGGAAGAAAATGGTATTGATGGGGTGTTATTGTTATTGCTGTATGGGGGGAGGGCACTGTGTGTCCGTGGTACTGCGACCATTAACAAGCCCATTGTTTCTCACCCCCCCCCCCCAGATGATTCACTAGTGAATATGTTGCAGCGGTGGAATGATGTTGACAGAGGAAAACCGAAAAACCTATCCCACGCCACTTTATCTACCACAAATTCCGTATGGACTGAATTTGGCACAGATCAGAACCCCTCTGTTGAAAAGCCAATGACTAACCGCCTGAGCTATGGTGCGGCCATTATGGCATTATGCATTTTATGGAACCCGAGGAAGGTTCATAGGAGACCACATTGCACCATTTTACCGCCATGAGCGCTTAAATCATTTGCACTTTTATTTCACATGTTCGCATTTATACATTTCTAGTCTAGTCCAGTGTAGTCAACACTGTATTTCCTTAAAGTCACAGCATTTCTAACACCAGCTGTACACAATGAGTCATTCTAAAATTCAAATTGACTCCTTGGTGTCTCTGAGTGTTAACAAACAATCGGTAAGGATTCATCAACAGTAAGTTAATAGTTTGAAACCCTGTAGTCTAGCAGCTAGCAGTACGGCAGTTTGGGTTGTAATTTGCATAGCCTATTGCCAGTACAAAGAGTTGGCAGAGAGAGAGAGAGAGAGAGAGAAGCCCTTCTCTTCTCACGGTTCAGTGAGTATTGAAAGGACTTCTGTGCCACATCACTTCACTGTCTACCCTTTATTTAGCATCCAGATTGGCTTTTCAAATGTTTGGATGATCGGTAAACAAAACCTAGCAGTCGACGACTGGATCCAGTCACAGTGGATGCAGTTCAGTGCTGCCAACATCATCGATGCTACCTTGACGTCGTTTGTGTAGAAATCGGACAGCGCGGGTACATACCATTTTACCTGGTGTCTCTACGTTCATGAATTCAATTAGCAAAAAAGTTAAGAAACAGGTTTTTACGTTGTACTATATCTAGATCGCTATTACGTGCTTTAATGTGTTGTTTCGTTGGGGTGAGGTTGGCTCTATCGAAATGGGCAGCTAGTGGGCTCATTTTTCATCCTCCTGTGAAGCCCTAAAATTATATTGACTGGGACAGAAACTCGCCCCAGTGCCACTCTTTTCACCACAAATTATACATGGACTGACATGGGCACAAACCTGGGTCTTTACGGTGAGAAGCTGGGGACCTGACCTGAATTATGGAACAGTCTACCAGTCTCATACATGCAGCTAGGAACGTTTTTGTATTCAACGACAGCAGTATTTGATGTCCGAGATTATCTTTTTCAGTGTTTGGCACTCGGTGAAATGGGTCTCGGAGCAACAAATTTTGAATTTAGACGAGTTTCTACACATTTAGCAATAAATTAGCCTAAATTTTTGCTGCCTCAATATATATGTGTGTGTGTGTGTGCGTGCGTGTGCGCGCGGGTCAGTGCGTGCGCTTGTATTTTTTTTACAGATTAAGTTTTGGTTCAGAATTTACAGTTTTAATATATTTTAACATTTTATTCGCCTGTACCCTTCGTCATTCTCGCCTTGCTTTGTTTAAAATGTTATTATAAACTGTAATTAAGAAGATAGTAAAAATGTAAAGCAATCCCACTATACGCCATGTAGGCGTTTGGGGGGAGAGGAGGTATAGCTCCTCTCTTCCTTGACCTCGGCACTAGATAGAGGTGAGTGATCAGAATCACGCCTCGGCCGCACTTTACTCCCCGGAAAGGACCCTGGTACACATTACATAGGAGGTTGGGTGGATCCCAGAGCCGGTCTGGACGCAGAGACTAGAGGAAAAATCCTCTGCCCCTGTCGGGGATCGAACTCCAGTCGTCCACCTCGTAGCTATCTCTATACAGACTGCTATGCCGGCTCCTATTTAGAAGATGTCGTAATAAAAATATAATAATATTATATAAATAAATTGAAATTTTAAGTATTTATACATCAAACTTATATGAGGCCCGCAGCCACAAATAAATTCAAAATAATTAAGGTAATTATATTTATGAATCAGAATTTCCTCAAGATGCTTATAGTCGCTCACAAAATAACTAAATTTCCCATCTTTAATGGAACCAAAAAGTTAATTGAATTAATCCTGTTTCAGTTTTAATATTAACTCCAATCTTAACTACTATTTATAATTGATATGCTGTTACTGTAGCCTATACATGTATAATTTTTTAATTGTATAACGGGTCGTTTATATTTGTAAGGAACACAGCATATTTAATATTTCCTTCTTGAGGATGAACGTACATGGTCGAAAGATTTTGTAGTGAATATCATGGACGTAACAATTCTGAATATAAAGTTGTGTAAACGGTTTGTCGTTGATAATTTATTGATCACAAAACAGGATTAAAATATTTTTCAACATATTTAAGGTACACAACGTAAAGTAATAAATATTTCAGTACAGTGTTTTATCCGTTGCTGTTTATTAATTCTGGAACATTATCTGCAGTAATTGCACGTGGAGGTCAGCGAATGTCGAAAATAGCAAACGTGTAGAGAATATCTTGTATTCCACGGCAGCGTGTTACTGCTTCTACAAGGTTCAGAAGCAGTAATTGATTTAGAAGTATGACTCCAGTCGTCCAATTTTTCCCCTCACATTCCGTCCGATCAATGCTTTATTTCTAAAAAGCCAATTTCCTGAATAACATTGAGGTATTATGAACGCTGCCTGTCTTGATAAAAATTGGTACCACAATAATGTCTTTCAGAACTTTCCTTTGTTACTGCATCATTAACTTTCTTTATTCTTCGTTTCTTTGAAGTTGTTAGGCAAGTTATGGAATCTTTTTATTCCTCATTTTCGCTTGAAATTGCGTCACTGGTAATTTGGCTCTTTGCGTCATGTACCGTAAACCTGTTCACAGGCTAATTTATATTACACAGGACTGGAATTAGAACACGTACTTTTAACTTCTAATAAATATTACAAATCTCGTCCCGTTCACGTTCTCAGGTACAAAGCTTCAAGGTGTGCTCAGTATGTACCGGCATGATTTTTTTACAAATGTAATCGACATATAGTCATCATTATAACCACGTGACGTTATTTTTTTTGTTATTCTGTTTCAAGATTAATAGTCTGTAAGGTGTTGAACAATTGGTTAGAATTTTCCACGACATTTATATTTGTGTTTTATAGAAATGGAGTCTGGGGGTCAGAGATTAGTATTTGGTTAGAATTTTCCACGACATTTATATTTCTGTCTTGTAGAAATGGAGTCTGGGGGTCAGAGATTAGTATTGCACACTGTTCATGCTCTGTTCAGTACTATCTCACCGTAACGCGTCGCCTTCGTACACGCGGTATGAGCAGTGTGTGTTGTAGAAATGGAGCGAACACCGCCGCTCAAAATGTTTTCTGACTATCGAATACCTGCTTTGCCATCCCGTTGCAAATACCTAGCAATGATACGATGCAATAAGACTGCTGCATAGTGCAGATGACACATGAACAGATGCGGACGTTACCATCATGGGAATATTTCCTTTGACATGCTGATAAGGGCAAAGTGTATCCAGTGGTCACGTCTCACATTTTAAATCTTTATTCATCACTCACGGTTATAGACCAAATTTTGGAGTCAGACAAAGGACAGGTAATTTTGGTTTCAGTTTTCGAAATCAGTATTTTAATAAGAGTACCGCTTATGATAAGCCACGGTGGTCTAGCGGTTAGAACGCTGGCCTTGTAATCCTGGGGTCTCGGGTTCGATTCCCGGCGGTGCCCGAATTTATAATTTGTGTTGGGCAAGGCCGTGGTCTAGGCAACACGGAGTTTTCCTCCGTGGCATCCCAACAATTACTCCATTCACACACAGAAGAAGGCAATGGCAAACCACTTCTGGATCATCTGCCAAGAACGTATATGAACAGGTCCCAGTCCGAGAAAAGGATGGAAGGATCCTGTTCATATGGACCTGTCGTCAGACAGAACACTAAATAATAATAATAATAATAATCGCTTATGAAGTTTTATCCGTATTTTTGTTCTTTTATGTTTCTTAGGTCGACGTATGAAGTGTTTAAATTAAAAGTTGCTACATAGCCCGTTTGTAAATAAGAGCACGTGGATGTTAATAAAGACCTAGCCGATGTTAACACGGTTTGGTGACTGAAAAGAAAGAACAACTAACTTCCATATCAATCCCGCCTGCACGTCTTTTCTTTCAACAAAAAACCTTTTATCGGATGTGCCTCCCATTTCCCGTGTGCCTATAAAAACCACCCAATACATGAATAGATGAGCTTTGTGCGTAGTGACGGAGGATCATCTACTTTGACCAGCCGTAGTGTTCGTTTCTGTCACGCTTGTTGAAAAATGTCGCCTCACTTTTTGTTATTACTTGATTGCTATCACGTTATAATTAGTGACACTACACATACAGGTATCAGCACCATCCTTCTGTCTGTCTCTTTATAACGCGAACAGATATGTGCCCCAAAATCAAATATAAAATAAATCTGCGCTTGGTGGGAGAGGAATATAAGTCCTACTCTTTCTTAAACTCGGCACTAGATGGCGGTAAGTGGTTTGTGTCACGCTCCGGCCGCGCTTTACGTACGGGAAAAGACCACGTTACTCATTGGATAGGAGGCGGGGTGGGCCCCAGAACCGGTCTAGGCGCATAGGCTAGAGGAAAAATCCCCCGTCGGGGATCGAACCCCGGACGTCCATTCTGTAGCTAGTCACTATACTGACTGAGCTACCCCAGTTCCAGAAACACATATACACGCTATAATATGGAATATTAATCTTGTGTGAACGAGGTGTGATCGGAAAGTTTCCAGACTGTGTCAATAGAGGGCGAACCGGATGTAGT
Organism: Zootermopsis nevadensis; assembly: GCF_977971745.1. NCBI lineage: Eukaryota > Metazoa > Arthropoda > Insecta > Blattodea > Termopsidae > Zootermopsis > Zootermopsis nevadensis. Next base: position 390,149 of record NW_028259181.1, read on the forward strand.
ACGAGCTTCTGCCGCTAGGGGGTGCGGCCTACATTCATAGTGAATCAGTGTACCAGGGGAACTACTTCGAGGGTGATGGATGAATTTAATACCTGAGATAAGTGTACGGGTTTTTTTACGCACAGTCTGGAAACCTTTCGATCGCACCTCGTAAACATCTTTTTGGGACTCTCTGTATAATAGACATCAAAGGAGGGAGACGTTGGGAATGAGAGATAAATGCGCAAAGAAAAAGAAAAATAGGAAATAATGTAAGACGAAGAGAAAATAGTAAATGAAAACATAAGGAAGGGTGGTTGAAAGAAAGCAAAGACAAACATTTATACATTTAAGTTGAATAAACGACGGTCCGTTTGTGAAAAATAATAAGCAAGAATACGGTACGTCTACATCATTGAAGTTAAACAAAATACTGATTAAATAATCCGGGAACAGTGATAACGTTCCACGGGCTGGATTATGTCCCGAAAAGGGGCGAGACGCAAAATTAAAAGTGACAAATACGAGAGACTGAGTTGTGGTGGCTTTCTGCTTTGATCTAGAAACGTATTTCGCTTTTTAAAAAGTCGAAATATATATTTAAAATTAAAATAATGCTGGAATGAGTAGCGATAAGTAAATAGAATTTTATAATTTAAAACGGCTGAAGAGGTTCTTAGATTTTAAGTTCTTAAAAGTAGACCCTAAATGACGAAAAAGTGATGGTTAAGTAAACGCAGAGTGATAAGTGATTAATCCTCTGTTCTCATGTCTCAAGAATCCTTTGAAAATATTTTAATTTAGGTGTAAATATCGATTGGCTATACTTCTTTATTTTCAAAATAATTAATATAATTTATGAGTTCTGTTATATTGAATTTTAACTGCTCTTAGATGGCAAGCAACTTCATCTCCGATATTCTTAAACACGAATTAAACCTAGATAAGAAGGGACAGTGATTTTAAACTAGATATCTCGTGCGTAGGATTTAAAATGTTTAGTATTTAAAATTATTTATACTATTATTTTTATTTAGTGTTCTGTCTGACGACAGGTCCATATGAACAGGATCCTTCCATCCTTTTCTCTTCTCGGACTGGGACCTGTTCATATACGTTCTTGGCAGATGATCCAGAAGTGGTTTGCCATTGCCTTCTTCTGTGTGTGGAGTAATTGTTGGGATGCCACGGAGAAACCGGGGAAGCCCCCGGAGGAAAACTCCGTGTTGCCTAGACCACGGCCTTGCCCAACACAAGTTATAAATTCGGGCACCGCCGGGAATCGAACCCGAGACCCCAGGATTACAAGGCCAGCGTTGTAACCGCTAGATCACTGTGGCGGTCTTAAAATTATTTCAATACATTTTTATGAGAGGGATAGGAAAAATAATGATTTGTGTTCTAGGATTTTATTATAAGAAACAATAGGGTATTTGAAAATGGCTGACTTCTCGGTTGTTGAGCCGTGCAATCTGGAAAAAGTTTACCTCCATTGTTAGAACCCGAAATAACAAGTAGGCATTTAATCGCAACATTTTTTTACACAATTTATAATCTCATTATTTTTATAGCAAGATGTGTTTTGATAAAAGTTTATTAAATATTTTCAATACACGGAAATTTTAATTCTCGTTCTTGAATTTCGACAATCACATGTTCGAACTTAGGTATATTTGATCTAGGAAACTAATCGTTCTGACACGCGCTGGAATTTATTAACGTTCGCCTGCCTCTGGTGTTATACGTCGCAAAGCTATGGCGAAAATCCCAACCCCCGATGATCATTCATCGACAGCGTGGATACATACCATTTTGCGTAAGTGTGGGATTAAAAGACCAGGGTTCGATTTAGCGCTGGGCCAATATTTTTGTCTTTACTAACACATTTATATCGTCTGTGGGAGCCCATATAGTGCCCGATACTGTCTGCAGACAAATATTTTACTAGGGGTAAAGTGGACGGAGGGTGACGCTATTTATTCATCTATATATGGTGCCGAGATACAGGGCTGTATTAAGCAGCCACCAAACGCTGCTGTGACGTGATGATTAGGTAAATCGATAATTTCAGTGGCAGCCTACATTTATAATCTGGCACTAGAATAATATGTTGACAGAAGAGAACCTTTTTTACTGTCGAACAGTAATGTATTTTATTCTAGCATTGTCTTTGCAAACCGCGTTGATAATAATCAATTTATGACATTTCTTTACAAGGTAAATAACGCGCGGCTGTAGCCATATTCCTGCCAAATGCACCAACACCGCCTGACTCCAAACTCCAGACTCTCCCCATAGGCGCTACCATAGACTCATATTCAGTTATACCAGAATCGCCACAATCTGGACTAAGTTTCGACGTCTTCTTCGTCACAGGAACAGTGAGTGAACTCATACAGTCAAGAGTAGTGACGACTATTGACTATTGTATTAGGAGTAGATGGAAACAATTTTCCTGTCTGACGAGGAAAAGTCATAGTAGCTGAAATGCATTTAATTTAACGTTTAATGTTGCATTCGGTTCATCCGCAAAGCAAATGAATAATGACATATAATAATTTATCCGAATTAGATTTTATAAAACATTTTAAAGCTATGTATTTAAATTATAATTACAAGAATTTGCTTCTTAAGTGGTAAAGATGTCAGTATTGACTTGAGGTCCTCACAGCGGTGAGTATGAAGATTTCCGTCTTCTGGGTTGTTACGCTGTGTAGTCTGGTCGATGTCCACCAACGTTTCAGAGGTCATACTGCCTCCATCATCAGGGCGATGAGTATGAAGATTTCTGTCTTCTGGGTTGTTGCGCTGTGTAGTCTGGTAGATGTTAACCAACGTTTCAGAGGTCATACTGCCTCCGTCATCAGGGCGATAAGTATGAAGATTTCTGTCTTCCGGGTTGTTGCGCTGTGTAGTCTGGTCGATGTTTACCAAAGTTTCAGAGGTCATACTGCCTCCGTCATCAGGGCGATGAGTATGAAGATTTCTGTCTTCTGGGTTGTTGCGCTGTGTAGTCTGGCAGATGTTTACCAACGTTGCAGAGGTCATACTGCCTCCGTCATCAGGGAGGCAGTATGACCTCTGAAACGTTGGTTAACATCGACCAGACTACACAGCGCAACAACCTAGAAGACAGAAATCTTCATACTCATCGCCCTGATGACGGAGGCAGTATGACCTCCGAAACGTTGGTTAACATCGACCAGACTACACAGCGCAACAACCCAGAAGACGGAAATCTTCATGTCAGTATTGGTTTTCTGGGTTGTAACATTGTGTGGACTTGTAGGAAGATACCATTATTTGTTAGGAAAATACTTCCTAAATCTTCAGGACTGAATATTTAGGCAGTATTCTGAAACGTTATTGTCTACCTACAAATCTACGCATTGTTACAACTCAGAAGATCAGCATCTAAGTATCTTTTACATTTTCCCACCAAGCAAAATGGCGGCGATAAAGATCTAGATTTGTACACGAGAGGTAATCAGTTCGAACCTCATGTTGTGGAACAAAGTGATGTACTTAGGACGCTATATAGCCTAAACTTCTCAGTTATAACAGCGTCGTTAAATAGCCTAGGGATCATTAATGGTACGCGTGCAGATAAATTGCACACATCTGCGTGAGAAAACCTTAGCAGATTGCCTTGTAACTAAGACGTAAAGCCGAGAGAGTTTATTTCATGAACAAGGTTTTTTGTTTAGACGTGTCTGCCTTCAATTCTTTTTGCAACTCTTCACGAAGTTGCTGTAACCTGTTGCTCTTAAGAGCCTTACGCTGTTGAATGAGTTTTCTTTTTACAACTGCGTGAATGCCAGATCACCCTCTTCTCTACCAAGACTCCTTTACAACATTCTGTGTATAATGTTCCTGTCTTTAGTATTGTATTTTGAAAAGAATAGTTAATAATGTTAACACTGATGTCTTTAGAGCAACAAATCCAAAGCTGAAATAGCCCAAATTGCTATATGCACTTAGCAACACATGAACGTAAAAAGAAGTAATTGGAATTTCTTGGATTGTAATTATGTAAGTATCTTAGGGTTATTAGAATATTTAAATAAGTGAGGTTAGGTTTAGGCTTAAGGGTCAAGTGGTGAAAATTAGAAATGCTTACTAAATTTTCATTCAGAAATATCTTTCTAGATAAAAATAGTATTAAAATATATTAAAATTGTCCGTCAGTCACAATAAAGTAATATAAGATAATTAGATGGTTAAAATATTATCCTTTGTTCCGTATCGAGTACTCGATTTACATATGGAACATTCTCGACATGTTTCGGCTTTCATAGAGCCGTCATCAGGTGTATGTTATAAACTCTTAATTCAATTACTAATTTTTAATTTTCTTATCATTTCTTCGTTTTTCACATTGTATCAACATTTGTTGTTGTGTTATAAATCATTGATACAATCGTATTGTCGGAGTGATGTTAATGCTGCGTATATTGGTCTGTGAATTAAAGGATTCAAAACCATTAATGAAATTAAAAATTAGTAATTGAATTAAGAGTTTATAACATACACCTGATGACGGCTCTATGAGAGCCGAAACATGTCGAGAATGTTCCATATGTAAATCGAGTACTCGATACGGAACAAAGGATAATATTTTAACCATCTAATTATCTTATATTACTTTATTGTGATTGACGGACAATTTTAATATATTTTAATACTATTTTTAAATAAAATCACAATATGACGCACCTACAATATCTTATCTTTCTAGATGTCCAGTCGGAAGATCGAATAGGAAATTGAAAAATAAAATTTGCGGAGCTAAATTTTTGGCTTCTGTTACCAGAGACTGACTGATTATCAGATTAGCACCTCCGCTGATATATTTGCTTGAAGATTGCTGTCTTCTGGTTATAGAGCCGTGTAACTTGTAGTCTGATAATAACCATGATGATGAAGACAGCAAGGACGTCTGAAATGTTAGTAAACTTCTACCAGACTACACGGCGCTGCAACCCAGAATAACCACCGTGAAAACCTCAAATCTTAAAGAACATTCATCTGAAGGAACCAACGAAAGGAACAGAAAATCAGTCAGGTAGCCAGTAACACTGCTGAGGTTCTAACCTGGTACTTGAATACAAGACAGAAACGTCAGCTTTACAGGATAGCCTATAGGTAAGCAAACATAGAGGTAGTTACATGAGTGGGTAGATGAGACGGTATATGTGTATATAGGCCTAAACATAGCCACATGTCGATGATTGATGGATGAGTTTGTGTGCATGTAGGCAGGAAAATAGGGCCGTCGTTGGGTGGGCGGGAGGCTGACTTGATACATGGATACAAGCATAAATAGGTGGATGGATGCACGCATAGATGGACTCTAATGAAGATTATTTGGTCACCAAATCAAACTCGACAAACACGGAGCACAGAGCGAGAGGCGATGGTGGTGGGGGTAATAAATTCAGGTGTTTATGACAGGTTTTAATTTCCTTTCCCGAAACTCTGTGTGAAAAACTCATGTGTAAATCTGAAACAAATATTCTGAAACGTTACTATGTCAGCCACATCGAGATTTTTTGAACGGAATTGTTAGGGTTTTTTTTATATTTACAGTTAAGTCTCCATTTTGAATTATATGTTTCATTCCGTAATAGTTGTTTTATTATCGTCGTATAATTTTAAAATTGTTTCCGTGGGAATGAAAATAGTGGCAGCTTTTACAGCCTATTAGAATGAACCGGACTCATATTTAGACGATCATAAATCTGTTCCGGTGGGGAGAATTTAATGAATACGTCATCATTGCCGTGCTTTTTATAGAAACAGATTGGACAGAACTGGCTCAAGATCATGGATAATTTTGGACATTGTTATTGTAGTTCATTCTCTTTTTTATGAGCTTGAACTTTGATTGGACGTACAACAGCCATCTTCATATTGGGGCAGGGACAACCTTCAGCCTTCAGCCTTCAGCCTGCACCATGCAGTTGCAGCTTGGCAGCGATCTGTATCGTAAAAAGTGTTGTCATATTTTGAATTTTAGCCATTCTGGCCTAAAGTATCTCACTTGGTCGTAAAATATTGTTAGCAACATTTGTGATTTAGGCTGTGACCCGACCGAAATCGGCCTAGAAGCATACGAATACAGTCGGTCCACCTCACACTCCACACTATCTTGCAATGCGTTCTTCTGATTGATTTTTACCCAAGCTACTGTAACAGCCCACCTTAATTTGCACTTGTATCCCGACTATCTGAGGTGAGTTCGGCACAGTTTGTTATAGGATGCTTGTTGTTGTTGTTGTAGACGCACGAGATCTATATTACTCGAGGAATATACGTGTGATAGGAACTTGCATGTGGAATGATTCAAACATCTAACAACGTCTAAACTTTATTATAACACACGAGTTACACGTCTGCTCCAGAACGTGCCAGAAGTCGCGGTCTCCTTGATACTTGTGGACGCGAGAGAACCGGACCTCAAAAAGAAAACAATTACTTCCCACATCTATTTTCGTTTCTAACCATTGTCAACAACACGTCACAATCGCCAGGCCGCATAGCATATAACCGGATTTATAATCTAAAATCCAGTTCGTATCCATCTCAGGTAGCCTGTGGGGAATTGAACTCATAACAGGCTATCACACTATACAAAAAAGGGATCTGCTTTAGCCCTGTTGACTCTTTGATTTCTGTTGCCACGTAGTTAATAATGGATTCGTAATCCTACACGTTGATTAGAATTATGTTGGTCTGTATTAAATTTTATCTTAAATATTTGTGCTTATATGAAACAGTTCAAAGAAATGGGGATTCACAGCAATGGAGATGAACTTTATGGAGTCCATATAAACACAGAAAGTTTTGAATTACTGTATCGACATCTCATAACAACTTGAGGCAGTTTCCGTTTATCGAATCTGAAGTTTGACTTCTTAGTTCTCGTTATACCGCCATTAGACCTTGCTCTGGGTCACTTGAATCCACACCCTGTTTAAGATTTATTTTAATATCATTTTCTCATTTAAATTTAGATTTCCAATTCTGTATCTTCCCTTCAGGTTTTCCTGTAATTTTATTTAAATAATTTCTTCTCATGCTCATTAAGTTGAGTCCACGATTACAGTCTTAGGGCGGCCATCACGCACGTGTTAGATCGTTCGGCCATGTGCCCGCTGGATTCTTTTCTACTGTCTCATCATGGAGAGATTTGTAGCCACACAGAAGAACTGAAAATTTGCCCATCTTACATAAGTAAATGCTCTAGATAGTGTGTTTTTGCTGATGTACCTGGCGAAGAATCTTAGTATTTTCGTTTATACTCAGATATTGGAGCTGATGGGTCCCTGCTCCTTGTTCTGATTATGATGTTTAGATTTCTACATTAGGTGGACTTCTTGTCACTTCGGAATAACGTGTTTAGAGGTTGTGGATTAAAATACAGTCAAGGGCAGTTGATAAGAGGTGGTCTTTTGAATTGGAAATTGGGTAGAGACTGACAAGTCCTCAGCGGAAAGTACCAAAATGTTAAGAAATTGTTCAGAGGGCCTCGGAATTCAGTTAGAGCGCTCTTCTGAAAATGGTAATGAGCCTTCGCGTTCCATAAAAGGGAGGAATATCTCGGCCATTTTTTCAAGAAGGACCCATTTCAATCGAGTACGTAGTTTCATAGCCGGAAGTTATGCATGGCCATTTTTGAACTGAAAATCTACGGCGTCTGCATGCACGCCTATACATCTGCACATTCCAGTTGCTTATCAGTCTGAAGGTGGTTGACTTTATTTCATTTCTTTTACCAAATTTTCTGCATGCAGTAGCTACCTTGTTTTGGTCATGTCTGTACCACGAGACAATATGCCCAGCAAGGAGCGTGATTAGTAAAATGAATCCCTGTTGAAAGACCGACCGCCTACAGAACATCAAGAATGTATGAAAATATTGACCTTTACACTTCGACCAACGCGAATGAGGCATTCGCAATCCACTTATTCATTTGTAACCCAAATATACATTTTTCTCTTTTTAGTTTCTTCCTGTGTTTTATTCTCTTCTTCCGTCATTCTTTCATTTTCTGCTTGTGACTTCTCTTTTCCTCGTCCTGCATTTAATTTATAAAAAATTATTAGCACAGTTGTCTTTCACTGTTTTTTTAGTTTTGTTTTGTGACTCGTCTGTTTTCGTATTTTCTTACTGCATTGTTTACTTTTCATCTTTCGTTCGTTTTTCCTTTGTTTATCTTTTCCCGTTTCTTAATCTGCTAGCTCCTTCTGTTGCCGGCTCTCATTTTGTTTACCACCACCACAACAAAATATTTAAAATTAAATTCTTATTGAAACAATATTTTATTTTCCGTCTATACACAAACTTAAAATAATGTTGTTTAAAATTACTTAAAATTATAACATTCTCAGTAGTAACTGCATCTTTTTTTTCTTTTCTTTTTTTTTTCTTTTTTTTTTTTGTAACAAGATGCAGTGTCTACTGAGAATGTTATAATTTTAAGTAATTTTAAACAACATTATTTTAAGTTTGTGTATAGACGGAAAATAAAATATTGTATCAATAAAACACAAACATGACGCAATTAAGATATAAATTCTTATTGTTTTTCTTCCAACGGTGTCAACAATTTCGCCATGCTTTCCTTCCTTGCACACTGGACATGTGTTATATGTTTTGGTCCCACGCAACTCTATTTCCATCTTATCAGTTATTTCCGGCCGACAGGTTCCCCACCCTTCCGTCAACCTTTGAAGTCCTCCCTGCCTTAGTTGGAGGGAGGAGTTTATTTATTTGTTTAAATCTTGTCAATCAAATCACAATAAAATTCCTATTAAATATTAAAATATTACTAAAATTAACATTTAAATATTTAAAATGATGTTCTCTATCGAAATGTTCGATTTAAATTAGATAGAGAACATAATTTTAAATATTTAAATGTTAATTTTAGTAATATTTTAATATTTAATAGGAATTTTATTGTGATTTGACTGACAAGATTTAAACAAATATATATTTATCACAATATGACGCAACTTTATCATCTCAGGTTTATTTATTGTTTATTGTTATAATCTTTATTGTCACAAAATATGATAACATTAAATTAATGCTAAATAAAACAAAACCCGAGAACGCGAAGAGTCTGATAGAGCCCGCCTGTAGATGGTGGAATCTGATTGGAGTTAGAAAGTCGCCCTGAGGAAAAGCAGCTTTTAGTTAGGCTGGTGGGGGAATGATTGTTTGGGTTCTGAAGTAGAGTTTAAAGTAAGCATTTCAGAACGAATTATTCGTGTATCTTAAAAATCACAAATGCCAGGTCTTACAGGTCTGCTCCAGTAACAAGCTTACGACACCACAAATAGCATAAAACATAGATACTGAATTGATTTTGTGTCTCGTTAAACATTCTCCATTTGCAAATGCGTTACAAAGTTTTACATCTTTAGCGGGATCTATATATTGTACCACTTTTTCGTGTCCTGTATGAATCAATGTGAATCAAAATTAAATTCACCAGACAAATTCTATTTTCGGCCCACAATGACAGTTTCAATCAAAATTCGCTTCGTAGTTTCAGGAATTGGAATATACGGATCGAGTGACGAATACAGGCATTTTCTATTCTTTGTACAAATATTGCGCTTTCCAAATACGTCTCAGGACCAGAAATGTTTAGAATTTGGAATGTGTTCATCTGATTGTATCACATTAGAGAACATAAAAGGAATTCTATTATTACGTCTTTGTCATTTCTAGCTGTTTTCACTTTATAGTACGTCATATCAAAATATGGAGAAATTTATTGGGACAAGAGACGGAAATCCTAGTAGGGAATCCAGTGAGGTGGAGGGAGAATATTTATATTCATAAGACTCTCTCCAGGGAAGCCTTCAAGCGCAGGAACAATCCACCCCTTTTCGACCAAGTCACCCCCTCCCTGACTTCTGTATTCGTATGAGGGTTGACATATCAATGGAACGACAAATTTCACATACCCTCCCTCGCTCATGTAACCACCGACTCTTGTGCAATTTCCGAATGAACGATTCGGTGGTCTTAGAGAGCCATATGCGCTTGTTATCGGCTTCCTGACTGCGTGTTTTAATTATTCATAAAAGCGCCAGACTCATTTGTAAAGCGGGTAGCCTGAATTTAAAGCAGACAACAGCAATCCTTTGCCCAAATCCGAGTCGAGCTGAAAATTAAGTTATGCCAGTGTTAACTAGTGCCGAACGTATTACTGCAGGACAGGTTGACGGGGGATCTAGGGTTCGGGACTGTCGAGACTGGGCGTATGAAGCTTACTACTCAACTCCATGTAGTGTCGAGACTAATAAAGTCTGGAGCCGTATCTCCCCTCCAGTGTTCGTCTTCGTTCCGTGAACTTTACTATCCACGAAAATATTTGTGTCTGTATTTATTATCATCATGAAGATATCTGCTGATTGAATTTTAGTCTGTACTCAATTCGAGGCAGACCTGTGAATGGTCCACCTACAGTCTGTCTGTATGTGTATATATATATTTTTTTTTTACTGAAGAACAATTTTTTGGAATGTGTTATTGCCCATTCTGTTATGTTAAAAATATTTTGTCATGGTTTTCTAATTTTAATTTTATTGAATAGTATTTACTTATTTTTATCTCAACCCTGTACTTTAGTCTGTGATACTGTTGAATAACATAGAAAATGACACGCGTATTATTACTCTTTAGCAAATACAAGGTATTTGGTGATCGGTTTGCAATTTGCAGGAACGTAATACCTCTTCGCTCCGAAGGACCAAGTTTATTCGAATGCCAAGTCGTTGACTGGCTTTTCTCAGTCCTAACAGTCAAATGCTGATATTTTATTGGAACTTAACGTCGATTATTTCAGGCGTCCTTGGTGAGAGCTATGCGTTTAATCGTAAATTAAGCAGCCACACTATTCTTTCGGCATTGAACTCTGTTACAAATAGAGCACGTTACGTTCTAATCAGACGGCAAAATTGTTTAGTTCCTTCTGCAATATGAATATATAATACATAATACGATAAACAGGATACGTGATTCATATACCGTGGAGGTGAAACAAAACAGAAAAATAACTTTGTTTCCGCACTGAAAACCCTGAAGATATACATAAATGCAACCAAAATATTGTTAATATTTCGAATATTATGATTAATAAGTTAAAAACATTCGTTATAATACAAAACTTTAACAAAAGCAATCTAAAGTTGATTTAACTTCGCAAAGCGCCTCAGGAAATTAGGTCTACCCAGGATAAAACAATACTGCCTCGAAATTCCATCTGGAAATGAACTTTGACAATTTCATGCTAAAGTTGGTTGTACAGAAAACAGCGTGTCTCAGACTTCAGTCGCAGTTCGAACTTAATAATGCCAGACATAAAAATACGGAAATGCGTCTGTTTGTCCTAAAACTGCGAAACAAAGCTACTAGACTTTGTTGCAAACATTTCCTTACTATTTACTGAGGCAATCAGGAAACTTACAGTTTTCATTATTGTATTATTACGAAAATGTATGACAAACGTATTTAAGATTTTTAGAAATACCACAAAAACAAAAACAAAAATAGAATTTTATGTTTTTCGCCAAATAATATTATTAGATTCATTAAATGAAGGATAATATGGACGGAACTTGCAGCACGTGAGGGATGAGAAATAATTTTAGAGTATTAGTCGATATTAAGGGAGGGTAATTTCGTGACTCTTTTTGAATTATTTGTATGGGGTTTAATGAACTCAACGGCTAATACAGAATAATGCAACGGGATGAATATGAAGTGGCGTAGTCCATTTCAATACAATATCCCCAAGTCTTCCTGGAGGCAAGAAAAATTCTTGTTAAAACAACTGTTCTCCGTGACGAAATTGGAGAAGGGATCCTTGTTAATACAGAGCAGGATTTCTGTGCATTACACCAGAATATTTACTTAATCCGACTTGATAGGCGTAAATGTTCGTTTTATGCAAAACTGTAAATGGACGAAAGAAAGAAAGAAAAGGGAATTTGAAAATAAAGAAAATAAATGAGAGAAGATTGAAAGGAAGTATGAAAGAAGTCAGTGGCTTTAATTTTAATGGAATAATTTATTAAACACCTGGTTCAGAGATGAGCTCGCTGTAGCTACAAAATGTGTCCAACTGAAATATTTCTAAATTCTTCTTTTAATTTCTTAGAAATGAAATAAACTTAATATTTCGGTTAATTGTTTATAGTCGGTTGGTAAAGTTAGAATGAAAATGCTGAAGGCATAAAGTTGTAATAAGGGACACGCCCTTTAAAAGTGAGTCTGATAGAAGTTAACGTTACGTCTAGGCCCTGCTTGGTAAAGAAGGAATACATTCAAGAACATTGGTAGAACACGTAAGACTTTTCTCTTGATTTATGTGTCCTTTATTCTTTCTCGGATTTCTCACTTTCATTCGTCCCTTTTTTCATCTCTGAGACATAAAAATGTTGAATTATCACATTCTAGTTCTCAGCGTAGCTTCTTGCAGATGAAAAATTCGCTAGAACACGGAAACAGAATCTAAAGCTCTTAAACTCGCAATATTTTTCCTTCTACTTTCACCTGCTGCTGTAAGGAATATCTGGGCGCAACATCGTATAAGGTAGTGGAATCTGACGACTGCTATGACACTGTCAAGTCATTTAAACGGACCTTATAGAACATACTTCACTTTGTGGACAAATTTCAAGTTCTTCAACCGGTCAGTGAATTTTGTTTTTATGGTAGCCGAAGGTTTAGTTCTGAGTTCAATAAAGTCCGCCATTGAGCAATTTCAGTAGAACTGAATCCCTCATATAATTTCTCTCCCGTAACTCATTTCATCCTATGAGATATAGAGAGACCTTTGTGTAACCGGGATAGTGGCTATGTTCGCCAAGATATCCCCGTCTTTTATGGTGGCGTACCCGGCATTTCACCTTGTTGCCGTGTTCAAGATAGCCTCTACTGGACTCTGTCCATCTTGTGGCTAAAGCGTACAGCTAACAGACCATATAGTAAAAATATTATTTTACTACATATCACGAAGATCTTGGTACTTGAAACATTTATTTGGCACATGGCTGGGTACAGTGTCGAGCGTCTGTTAAAACAGCAACGAACCTATGGGTATCTGAAACCAGGAATCTCCTTTTATGAGATATGAGAATTGCACAGTCATGGAAATATAGACTGTTGTCTTCTGAGTTACGACGTCGTGCAGTCTTGGTGGTAGTTGGCAGCGTTTTGGAGGAACATTACTTTCCATCTTCAGTGTCTCCCCTCCACACTAAAGATGGAGGCGATACGTTCCTACGAAACGTTGATAACCACCTGAAATTCTGAATTACGTCACAGCTCAGGAAACTACAATCCACGGGTAATTTATTAATAAGATGCATACTGATTTTAAACTGCTGAAGAAAGATTTGGGTTCGTAATATGTTGTTGAAAATTTTAGAAACTGTAGTTTGTCTTCAAAACATTAAGTGAATGAACCGAAAAATTTACTAATTTAGAATTACATATTATCATCATGCTATAATTAGAACTACTTCATGTCATGGTACAAAGTCTGGAAAGATGTGTTATCCTTTAATTGTGATAAAATTTAATATGTCATCTTAATAAATTGTAGCTTTAGAGAACATTGGGCTCAGTTACTGAGGATTATTTCGCCTACTGAACTTTCATTAATAATATTAATATCTGAAAATTAAGTCGGAATCTAAATTCCATTGCACGGGTATTTATATATATTTTTTCCTTTGCTTGTCCATAACAAAATAAGTAGCGCAGAAACAATTTATTATTATTGGCTTATTGTCAGTTAAAATTGTTAAATGTAACTAATGATCTCGATAATCTAGTGATTAAATGTGGGCCTAAGGTTACGAACCACAGGCAATGCATGGAAAAAAGAATTCGTGAGACCATCGCGACAGTTTGGCGTTGGTGATCTGTGGAGAGGAATGCTGAAGACATAGGCTATGTAAAATCGATCAGACGGAACGGAAACTTGTCGTGTGGAGTACGTAAGTAGTTGAGTACCTGTAGACCTGTACAACTCACGGGCTATGCTTCAATATAACGCATACCAATGAAGATAATACCCCGTTTTATGAGTTAAAAACGAAGTTTTCCTTTCTTTTCTTTCTTCCTTTGCTGTTTCTATTCCTACTTTCTGTCGTGTCTATTTCTTTATTTCTCTGTATTTCTCCCTAGAATTTCTTGTCCACCACTCATGAGGCCATCAGATGCAAGACCTTCGCTCTCCTGACTGCCCATTTCTCGCCTTAACCACTGTTCTCTAGCTGTAAGATATGAGCAAACTTTTATGGGGTCGCACAGACGTTGTCTGTTTTATGGTTTACATGTCTGGACCAGAAGCATGCCAAATGATGTATGATCTTTTGAACCCGATTGTACGTAGCTTCCAAAAGGCTGGTATGGAAAATTGCCGGACCACCGAAGTTTTCTTAAGACGAAACTTTATATAACCAAGAGAATGCATATAACGTGATGCCGGAAGATGTAGGCCACCCTTTGTGCTCGCGTGCTGTTGGTTACTGGGGATGTATATCTTCCAGGCACAGCTGCATGCAGCTCCACAAGAGACGGAATGGTTTTCTTGTTCCAATTTCAGAGGAAATTTTACTGCTGCATGAGTTCTCGCCGATACTGAAAGTTTAATTTAGATTAAATTAATTTTACAGGAATGGAAAATGTCATCTCATTATTTAGTTTCCAAGTTTCTTTACGACTAACTTAACTGAAAGACTAGATCAGTTATTCTGATGATTATCGTCCTGATGATGGAGGCAGAAAGTACCTCTGAAACGTCGGTAAAGAGCAGAGTAATGAAGTGGAATACTTGCTACAGTTCTGTTAAAAATACTTTTTATCCCACCCTTAAACATGAATATTTAAATATACGAAAGTATAATTTTACCTGGTGTTCTGTATGGGTGTGAAACTGGTTTCTTGCTGTGGTGGAAAAAATATATCGATTTAGCTGAAGATAAAGCTTAGATCTAAATGAGAGTAAATGACATAAGGATGGTGGTAATTAAATAATGAGAAACTTTATAATTTGTGTCTCTCAGAAAATGTTATTGGTATTGTCCTATCAAGGAGAATTTAATGAACCATAGTAAACAACGCAAGGGGAAGATAAGCAATTTATAATGCATTTAAATCAGTCTAAGTGAATGGAGGAGAATTCTTGACGAGCTTGGCCATGGTTGGGAGGATGGTATTTTGATCTTATATAAATAAATGCGGGCTAAATTTAGTTGGTTCAGAATATAATCCAGGAACGGGTTGTTTTGGATACAGCGATGAACCCTCCGGTTACAAATAAGTCTGGGAAATTAATGACTAGATTGGCGACTATATATACTCTGCTATGCTGGGTAACTGTTTCACACAGTTCCATTCCTTTCAAATATATTATTTTCTATTTTGCATTCGATGCTCAGATTCATATCTGTTGCTCCACAGCTAATCGTACTACAGATATCGCATTGCACAGTGTTCTGGCATATTTAAGTTATATTTCGTTAAATATTTATCGAATCTAAAATGTTCAAATGAAAGCTGCAGGCATAGATCTTAATAACATCTGTATCACGTGTCACGGAACACCACGTTGTAGGACGAATCATTTCTGAGAAAACGAATAAAGTTAAAATTGAGCTTTATACAAAATACGGGGGTAAATAGAGTAATGTTCTTTTAAGTTGCAAGCTTCAACCCCAAAACATTCTACAGGCGCTAACAATCAGCAAGGCTCTTCCGTCATCCCTTGATTTATTATACTACTCCCCCAATATTGTCAGGGTGATTAAGTCGAGAAGAATGAGATGGGAGGGACTTGTAGCGCGCATGGATGGGACAAAAGGTGTGCGCCAGGTATTGGTAGGGAAGGCTGAGGGGAAGAGACCGCTGGGGAGACCTAGACGTAGATGGGAGGATAATCTCAGGCGGGATCAATGAGAGATAGGAGTTGAAGGAGACTGGATTTTGTTGGCCCAGGACAGGGTTCGGTGGAGGGCTTTTGTTAATTCGGTGATGAACCTTCGAGTTCGGTAAGCCATCTAGTTAGTTGGTTATCGCATGAGTTACCTGTACTGGACCTATCAAATAAGAGTAAATATACTTGACAACTTTCAGTGTAGTCCCTCCAGTACGAAATTTAAATATAATTGTAAGATTTTAGGTTTTCACAGCGGTGAGTATGAAGATTTCTGTTTTCTGGGTTTTTTGCGCTGTGTAGTCTGGTCGATGTTTGCAAACGTTTCAGAGGTAATACTGCCTCCGTCACCAGGGCGATGAATATGAAGATTTCTGTCTTCTGGGTTGTTGCGCTGTGTGGTCTGGTCCATGTTTACCAACGTTTCAGAGTTCATACCGCCTCCATCATCAGGGCGATGAGTATGAAGATTTCTGTTTTCTGGGTTTTTTGCGCTGTGTAGTCTGGTCGATGTTTGCAAACGTTTCAGAGGTAATACTGCCTCCGTCACCAGGGCGATGAATATGAAGGTTTCTGTCTTCTGGGTTGTTGCGCTGTGTAGTCTGGTCCATGTTAACCAACGTTTCAGAGGTAATACTGCCTCCGTCACCAGGGCGATGAATATGAAGATTTCTGTCTTCTGGGTTGTTGCGCTGTGTGGTCTGGTCCATGTTTACCAAAGTTTCAGAGTTCATACCGCCTCCATTATCAGGGCGATGAGTATGAAGATTTCTGTCTTCTGGGTTGTTGCGCTGTGTAGTCTGGTCGATGTTAACCAACGTTTCAGAGGTCATACTGCCTCCGTCACCAGGGCGATGAATATGAAGATTTCTGTCTTCTGGGTTTTTTGCGCTGTGTAGTCTGGTCGATGTTTGCAAACGTTTCTGAGGTCATACTGCCTCCGTCATCAGGGCGATTCAATCCAGAAGACAGAAATCTTAAACATAATTATTTTCGTAGTTTCGGAGATGAAACGTGTTAACAGACGGATTGACACGAAATCCTCTCTGTGCATTATTTCACTCATTAACATGGTCGATGCTAGACTGCTGTAATCTACTAGCAATTTACAAAATTCTCTCTCCAAGGGACTTGTCGTCTCCCTGACAGTCCCTATTCCTCCGGCGTGTTACTGAATCGCACGTGCCTCTTCGCTTTGGAATCGGTCCATGTTGACACATGTATATCCGTTTTCTGTCAATTCCTTCCTTTGCATACGCAGTATTTTTCCCTTTCAAGTTACACTCCTATAATAATTTTATTTTCGATCCTTTTAGCGAAGGCTATTTCCTGTTCATCACTTGCTTGTATATAACGTGTAATCCGCTCTCTATATATTTTTCTTCCTTCTTTATTTCCCTCGATACCATCTTATTTCCTTCAACATTATTCTGCACTTTTCTTTGATCTTGAAGGCTTGTGAAAACTCTATTTCCCATCCTTCTTCTGTAATATTGACGGTACAGTCGCAACTTACAAACGCAGGCCTTATTCGTCCTTCAAAATAAGCTCCAAATACAAGTGTCTTTTTCACTAAATGTGGTTGGCACATGTAGCAAAAGTTGGCCGTAATACATTCAGAATTGCCTCTTGTAGGTTTTTTGCAGGCTTACGCATAATATTAATATCTATCTTAGAAATTAAAGTTTGAGGATGTAGACTCCAGAGTCTGGTGGTGGAATTTTATGAAAACAATAATTAACTTCTCGAGCGTCATAATAAGGCGGACAGACAGTTATTTAACCAGCAGGAGTAAGTGTGGGTTTTCTAAAGGACTCTGCTTCATAGTCTTAACTGCAGGTATGACTGGTTAATCCCCAACTCGGTCTGCCTATCTCTATTCTGTCTAAATTACTTCCAGGTTTTCTTCATTCATGCATGGAACTCCAGAGTACCGTAGTTAAGTGGCCACAAAAAGATTTCTTCCACATTATTTGCATCTCATCATTTACAGTTATCCTAGAATTTGTCGTACGACCTTTTTCAGTATCCTTGAATCTCGCTGCAGATAATCCTCAGTTGACGTAACAATTAGGTCTAGTATGCCACCATTAAGGGTATATCAACTAAGTTGTTTCGAACATTTATGAAGAACGGAGAATTTCCATATCCAATAGACACTATATGAGTAATATCTCGATGATAGCAGATCCGACAGACAGTCGATTTTTTTTTTTTACTTTGAGATAGCCAATGCTTTGAAAAGTTGCCGAAACGAAATAATATGTGTTGTAATTGAATTAGGTTAAGATTAAACTGTTTATTCTTGAAGATTAATAACTAAGCAATTTAATTTTTTCAGTACAATTTATTTTAAGAATAAAGTCTGGCTAAAAACGGGTGCTTTGCCCATTGTACGAAGAAGTTTATGATAATGAATACGTAACTACAGAGAATAATGAAATAATGGGTGAGTAATGTTAGCATTAGTTTAAGGGATGACAAACGGGGGTTTCCCGAGAACTTTTAAGTGCTATATCACAAAATCTTGTTCGTACAGGCTTATAATATGATGACGTTCTGCATTTTGAATAAGTGATATTTTGTGATGACAGTAATCCATTGATACCTCTGTTTCGTCCTATATACATTCTAGTACATATAACTATGATCAAAGGATCCGACAGGAGTTACACAAAGCGGACTTAATTCTGGCGTTCCCCGCTGAACATGAACTGTCATGTAACACAGATGTATTAATCTAGGCCTAAATGTTCAATACGACAGAATAGCTGGTATCAGTGTCTGTAGTATCAGGTTTAATTTAAATTATTTGCTTTTGTTTCGGTTTATAAAATGAGTTGTTTACTCAAAATAGATTGATATTTTCCAACGTAGAAGTGTTATATGTATTTGCTAATATTGAGTTTAAAAATTGATATTCAGTTTGTTTTCCTATGAATAAGTTACTAGTCAAAGTTCACGAGAGATCTGAGGTTCTTATGGCGATGAAGATGTCGGCTGTGGTCTTCTGGGTTGTGACGTAGCTACACAGTGATCCGAGTGTTGCCACCCATAAAACTACAAGACGTCACAACCCCAGAATATTTCGTACAGTGAAAATAAAGCATCCGGGTTTTTTAAAAAAATAATTAGGTTAGGGAAACCAAAGAAACACGAATCACGATAGTAAATGTGTATAATTAACGATTATCGCCCATGGTAGTTCGCGGGTTCAAATCCGGCCGTGGTCGATGGATTTTTAATAAACATTCGTAGTACACTTTCCTTCGGAGGGGAAGTAGTGCCGGCGGTCCCATGTCGTAGATTTTCGGAATGTAAAAGAACCTTAAGAGCAAAATTCAGCGGTCATTTCTTACCCAAATCTCCTGATTCACTGCTAGATGGCTCTGGTAGTCAAATCAGGATTGAAAAGAAATTGTGCAAAGTCAGTGGGCTGGTCACTCACTACTCAAAAAATGCACACTTCAAAGTCTAGTAACTGGGTTGTATAGCCAAGGAACAACAACGTAATTAACGATTAATAAACTTGAAAACATTAGTGTTGATGTTTAATGGGATGACGTTGGCGTTCCTGTCTGAAAGTTGTCGGAGTGATTGAACACAAGGGTAACAATCACTTCTGATTTCCAAGAGTAATTAGGGGTAGTTGATGGAGTGGCTGCAAATACACGGCCATGCTGTTATCGTATAGATTTGTTTAGCGTGCGTTGTCTTCCTTATATAATAATAAAATAATGAAATTGTGTTTACGCTGAATTCCAAGGAAAATACGTAGGTTGAAAGACTGATAGAAGGATGAATTTGAAATATACCTTCATATTTGATTCTGCAGATTGAATTTATGGACTAACTTGTATGATATGATAATCGTACTCAGCGAAGTGATCTGTAGTAAAATTATCTTTGTGGAATTTGATGTAATACTATATTAATTAATTATTTATTTGATTTGATTAAAATGCTTTAATTTTAAAAATTGTTATAGTTAATAAACCAATTATGCTCTTAAGCACATTTATAATTCATAGATATGCAGCAAATTTGACTAAAGGATTTTCGGGGGTTAGGGAGCGATTTACTGTTCTTGTTTGTGATTTACTTAACGAAACTGTCTGTAGTTCTGCCTATGTATAGTGTCGAATGTGATTATGATTAATGAACAGTAAATTGGAAAGAATCTGGAAGTATCTTCGCACTGAGCCACTGCAGAGAGGTGTACCCTAGGCGTAGTTGTACTTTGCTACCAAATTTACTCCTCAGTGTTACAGAATAAGCTTTGAATGATTTGCTAAGGTTTCTTTGTCTTGCAGCTTATCAGAAAGACGCCTTCAGTTCACAACTAATTTTATTTATTTAATTTTTAATTTAGTCTCAACACTTGTAAGTTTGAATTCAGGGAGTCAATGTCTGCTTAATGTTAAAAATAAATGTCATCTGTTTGTTGATAATTATTAAATACTGAGCATGAAGCATAAAACTTTATGCATGCTTTAGCCTCCTATATTTCTCATTCGTAAGCATAAGGGTAACCTGAATAAATCTCTCTGTGTTTCGTTAGACATGTAATGTGTTAAATTGTTCATGCACTTTGTCCTGGTTAAATTCAGATATGTTATTTTATGGTATTGGTAATTTACAATCTATTCTCAGAGAAAGATACCAGGTTTTACATCATTTCAAAACCTCTGGAAAGTTTGTTTTGTATTTCCAGAACTTCACTTTATCGACATGTACATAGTATGAGAACAGATGCTTAGATCTTACAAATTTGAAGATGAGATGGGTTTTAATATCTTTCATAACTACTCAAACATATTATGGAAACAGAATCTGTGAAATTACATTAAAATTATTTAGATACACTTATAATTAGAGGCGGAGCTAAGCCACGACGTTTTAAATTATAAATTAATTTTCGTGTTTGGAACTTTGTAGTCTGTTCCATAAAAATGGTGATTTTTGTTTGAATTAAACGGTCTGCAGGTTCTGATTCATATCTTAAAATTCTTTCAATTTGGGACAGAGTGATCAGTAACCATCTATACGGCAGATATTAGATGGTGATGGAATATGTTTTTCGAACAGGTTAAAAATCTGTGCTTGAAGATGAAGAACTTCCTGTTTGTGGAAAAGTCAATTTTTCTTCTGTCATAAAACGATGGTGATGATGGATTGTACCGATGGTCATGCCCCTTGGATTCTCTATCTTTCAGGAAGCGTAAGGGATGTAAATGCAACATCGGCTCTAGTCACAACGTTCTACTGCGTACTGTCAGAGTCACTGTGTCTATTTCTGCGTTACACCGTTGTTTGTTTATCAATTACGCTTATGAAGGAACGTTAACAAAACAGTTTAGAGAATGTCACTTGATATCCGGAGGTTCTTCGGACGGTGCGGGCCTGTATATTTGTGGCGGGGGAGTTTACGTGTTGACCACAAACGAGGCTCTTGTAGTGTTACAGTCAGATCGTCAGAACTCGTAAGGCATGCTGTCCTATTCCACAGATTATCAGTCCTGTAAATATTGTTCTAGTAGTATATAGATTAAGCAAACCAACAACTATTAACACTAGAAATATACACTATTGCCATACGCGTTTCGACCTCAAAAGGTCATCTTCAGTGGCATCAGGGAAATTAATACATTTAGTCAAATGGTTCAAAATGGATTCAGAATTAAAAATGAAATGGGTATTTGACAAAATATTCGAAGTCAGACTGCACTAGATGCTGTTATTCACAGGAGTATAACTTGCACTTAGCTATTGTTCTAGTAGTGTTAGATATTATTATTTGATTACAATTACAAAAAGATAGAAACAAGTCATGGACAAACGCCTACATGGCGTATAGTAAGACAGTTTTACTTGACGTTTTTGTAATTTTTAACTTTTGAATAACAATCAATGGATAATGTTCAAACAAAATATAACAATTAAAGCTTGGTGTGGAAAAAGGGAGAGATGCCATTGGAATTCACAGCAAATAAAGCCCATGCCAATTTAATTCTACTACCGTATTAGGGCCCAAATGTCCTTTGTATTTTTAAACCAAATCGTCTGTACATTTATGTGGCTAACTAAAGTGTCGTTTCTTGAAGTGCTGTCTTAACGAAATGTCATGGATCCAATCAGAAAACTTGGAGGCCGAGGCGCAGAAATTTCCAGTTCTGTTTCGGAGGAACAAAATTTCTTGACACCATCGACCTAGTTAGTTGTCTTTAATGTGAAGTCATAACTGTAATTGTACAATTACATTACCGGGGCATTAACATGTGGTTTAAAAGACTTTTGTGTGACAGTATAGGCCAAAGATATTTTGCAGTGACGCTCAGTGGCACTGCTACAGATCAGACAGCAGAGAATTGACTTGAGCTTTAAACAAAACTACCCATTTGCATAGACGCACAGTCGTTCTAATAGTCAGTGTAGAAACATCGGTTTACTCAAGGTTCTACATTAGTTTCCTAACGTTCTAGTATCGTTTTTGTATTCTTAGTATGTCTTGGTTTATGTAGAGTTTAGTATATTAGACATGTCATTAGTAACACGCCCGTGATATTAAATATGTTGATTGGTCCAAATATTGGAAACATTTTTAGAATGGGGGCAGTGTCTTTTAGTACAGCATTAATTATGACGTCACGGCTTCAATGTAGAGTCAATGCTCCTCTCATACAGACACTATTAAACATTTCCGGTTGCAGTAGCCGCTCGGTCTAGGACGTTGGTCTTGATTGTTTGGTTACTGGGATCGTGGCCAAGGCCCTTCAAGGACTACAGAAAAGCGAAATAAATAAATATTCCGCCACTATTCATTAAAATGAGTGAAGCGGCCAGGGATGTCGGGAGAAAGGTCAGTGAATAATAGTAACAGTGGGAAACAGTAGAGTTTAACAAGGAAGGAAGTTGTATGGAACAAAGAGGAAAAGTTTTGGCAAGTTATGAACAGTTTCGACAGCGACAGAGTTTCAAAAGTGAGGAAGAGGACCGGGGGGAAAAAGTGATATTTTAGCAAAGCTGCCAACAAGCTCTACCTACACTTTGACTCTCTATACATTCAACAACTTGCACTGCAGAAATGTGTTCCTTTAATGCAGAAATTTACTGTTTTTCGGTTATAGAATGGGTCAAAATCCCAGTCCGTTATTGCATCTGACACTTGGTACTGATTGAAGCAGATCGTAGGTTTTCATATGAAATATGTAATTAGTATGTGTAGTGTCTAGACCGATATTCTCAAAATTTTTCTTTGTTATCGTTAGTACCATTAGAGAAGTTATAGGGAACAAATTAAAAACAGCCACTACCTGCTTCAAGTAGTTGCTCGTTGCTGCAGACACGTACGTCACATTTAAATTTGCGTAACTTCAGTGGTTGATATATAGTACTCTAATATCTCACGAGTGGCTTGCAGTAGTATGGAATTATACCGAAACATATGTTCCCTATTTCCTATCCGGAAGATATCTTTTTTAATGGGATGTATGCGCCGTTTTTCCACATATAAAACATATATTATTCATTGCTGTAAACATGTGTATATTATTATGCACGATTTCGAACACCAGCAGAAGTTATTGTGGGTCTTTGTATAGAAATTGCAAAGACCCAGAAAGTTTCTAATGCTGTGGTGAGAGAATAATAAAATCCAAGTTTAATCGCCCATAGTCAGTCCCAAGAATTAGATGAGGTCTGCATTAGAATTTCGATACGAAATTGAAAATGGCCCCGATTTAGATATTTTCTTTGAGATGCTAGTGATTACACAAGGCAAATAATTTGCTGTCTTTGATCACAAAGGTAACAAGGTGTAGACCTAAGTTGAAATTTGTAAGGAATATAACATATATATGCGATATAATCCAATATTTGTCATTCATAACCACCATTAGATTGATTTGAGATAAAGTGATTCTCATTACCCCATACTCGCTTCTAACCTCAAACAACATCTTAAAGTGATCACGAAATATGGATTCTAATTTAGAATAGAACATTGAAATTAAATGTATGTTGAACTGTTTAAACAATTGTAACATAGATAAAATAAAATTTAGTCATCCTACTTACACTACCTTTAGTAAAATATCAGTTTAATAACAGAACCGCAGAGAACATATCAGTGGCTTCTGAACTATTTTTTCTTTAACTGAATATTGCATTATGTCAACGAGGTAGTTTACAACTCTGAAAAATAAAGTATAGCACCTTCCAAAACAACTGAAAGGCGTCGAAATTCACAATGAATTGGTAGGTCCCATTGCCTGGTCATCCCCATTTTCAGCTCTCGTGCTGCTTGTGAATGGCTTTGTTGTGGGTGCTGTCCCCTGGCGGATGGGACTGTAATGACATTTCAGATACTGGGTTCTGGGGATCTGTTTACGTATCATTCAGGTAACATTCTGTTTTGTAATTTTGTATCCGTGATATTTTTCCGATGTGTTAATTTGTCGAAAACCTTTCTATTCATTTCTGTTACTTCACATAATTTTATACGTGCTGCTTGTAACTTTTTTCATTGTTTTTTTCTTATCATTTGTATACGTTTAATCTCGGTTTTCTCTTTGCCATTAGTCCAGTAAGATCCTAAATTCTGATTGAAGTTTAGACCAGTGTTATTCAACCTGGGGTACGCGAAGACATCTTAGGGGGTACGTGAAATTTAAAAAAAAATATATATATATTATTTTATGATAAACACTGTTAATCAGTAATGTAATTTATTTAATTTATTTTAGATGTAGATTATATACTATGTATAACTTGAATTATACACCAACAACTTTTGGGGTACAAATTTGAAGAGAAATTATATCTGAGGGTACGCGAACAAAAAAGGTTGAATACCACTGGTTTAGACCAACGTAAACTTTTCACGATTACATGACAACACAACGAAACAGGAAAATAACATTGAAAAAGTCGGGTACTCTAGCAATTTAAAAGAGTGCTAGAGTTCGCTTTGTAGCTATGAGGTTGATATGTACATTTTCATGCTAATATTTACATCGTTCTCTATTTTTACTTTACTGTTATTAAAATAATTTTGTATTGGGCTGTTTTGCTGTGGATAGTAACAACTGCGTTAAGCTGTTCTTTAGCGGATAATAATGGCTGTCATCAGAGACACAATAAAAATAATAAAATTTTAACAAGGGAGTCATCTTCTTTTGAAAAACACACTATACTGAAACAGTACACTGCCCGTGTCAGGCAGGAGATCAACGGAAACGAATCTTTTACTTAACAACTTAATTAAGCTTAATGAGATCCGTGAACTTTACTCACTTCATGTTACATCTGCGAGGTGTAGTATAGCCTGTCTAGTAATCGGATACAGACTGCATTTTTTTTCAAGATATTTCTCCCATCTCATCGTGAGTAAGGGAATGGAGAAGGGTCTCTCAAAACAGTGACACCCCAGAATAATATTTTCTCAGAATGTAACACAAAAATGACTTGAAGTTCTCAGTGCGGCAAACATGAAGGTTGCTGTCTTCTGGGTTGTTGCATCGTGTAGTCAGATAAGAGTTAATAGATGTTTCAGAGGCGCTTGATGAATGCAACAAGCACCTCTGAAACGTCGGCAAACTTCTACCAGACTCTACAGCGAAATAACACATAAAAGAGCCATCTTCTTAGGTCTAAATTGTTTCCTGTGTTTGACCATTGGACCATAAAGATACGTAGTTTCACGTATTATTAACCTCGGCATTGGATGGAGGAGAGTGGTTAATTTTAGTCTCCGGCTCTCAATTCGCACTAAATATGAGCCTGGGAAGGCACCAGAGATGATCTGGGTGCAGTGGCAAAGAGATGAATCCCTGCCCCTACCGGGGACCGAACACAGTTCTTCCTACCAGTTGCCAGTCACTTTAATGATTGAGTCAATGTACTGTCATAGTAATTTAAAAATACACCAATATGTTTTGGTTATTTCTATTTAGTTGTACTGTTCTTGGTTTGTCATATTAGTTAATCAGTTACCTTATGACTCTGTATCAACCATTTGAGTTAGTTACGTCGGTCGTTAAATTAGAGAGGATATATAAGGTACATGTTATGACCCATTCAAGGAACTATTCCGATATTTTATGATTTCATTTTTCAAATTATTTTTCTGTTTCTTTTTCGACTATATTGATTGCACTCTCCAGTTGTTTGTCTCTTTTACTGAAAACTACGTTGAAAGGGACCGTTTACTATCAAGTCCTTCCCAGGTTGTATCATCTCATCTAATCCTTCTAAGCACAAAGTTCGTCAAGATAACATTTTATATTTCAGTTCCTACCTCAAAGAAAAACACAGCAAGCTTCCATTAAAAGATCTCTTGGTAAATTCTGTTTAGAGAATTATCGATGTGTATTCCGAGAATCATACGAAACCCATAAATGCGTTCTGTTTACAGAGATCCTTGAAGTAAGCACAGGTTGTTTCCTTCACAATGACCTACCCTTGTCACTCGATGTTATTTCCTTCGTGTTTGGTGAGAAGAGCTGAAGTCAATAAAGGTTTGGCTTAAGTCCTTCTTATTGAGCAGCAAACGTATAACCTTTGTACTTGAAATGGCGGCACTAAACAAGCCAAGAATCACTTATCAATTTATATTTAAGATTCTGAATACAGCACTTAAACGAAATTGAGTTAGTGACGCTCCGAGAGTGATTTTGAAGTCCTTCCGTCCTTCTAATGAAGTTTGTTGCAAAATTCTGTGTTCTCTGTTGAACAACATTTTCATTATCTTGCTAGTAGTTCGTTGTCTAGACCTCGTTTAATAAACTATAAATTTGTCTTAAGTAAATTATGCCATAACTGAGGGTGTTTATTGGTACATACTACTATCTTCATTACTATGCACACATAACCATATTAATTATGTTGCCTGTCAACGTTCTTAGAGCTCAACATGTTTTTTTTTTTATATTTTTTACAATACAGCGCTCGTGTATATTCATGGTTTTTGCTCTAAAACAATTTCACTCGCGGAACAGGAGTAACCAAAATATTTTTAGTTATGATTCATCCCATGTGCATTGTACAGTTATTTTATTATTGTATTTTGGTAAATATCGAAAGGAGGAAAAATACTTTGAAAATTATAAGAACCACTCGTCCAAAACAAGTGCTCTTCCAGCCTAGATCTCTCTTCCCCTCTTGTCTTTCAAGTGTTCTTCTCCCTTTAGGAATGTTCCTAGTTCCTTTTGTACTCGAACTGTTGCTATGTAATTATTTATCTCTCCTCTTGGCTCTATAGTCTTTGAAGGACGTTGACCTCCACATATATGGGAGGTTTCTTAATGTATTTAGACATATGACTGCTTGGACGATCGATCAGCCCGTCGCAGGACCTCTAACATCACAGAAGACGAGGATAAACATCAGTGCCTTGAGTAGGATTCGAACCCACGGTCCTGGTGTTCAAGGCCCACACCCCAGAACGACAGGCTACTGTGTAATTATTCTGTTGATAAACTCGATACGTAGGATGCTAGTAAAATATGTTATTGTTGACTGTGTAAAGTTTTATTGGGTAACAGGGTCCATAAATATATAGTTATTTAGTGAGTGGGCGAACAGAAAATGTCTTGGCCAAAGATGAAAGATCGCTTGGGCGATTAGATTTCTAATCTTGGCCTAACGTAGTGACGTCGACATAAGAATTCTAATCAAGCGAATAGGGACTCGGGATGCCACACTACATTGACGCCGAGCGTAGCGGCGCCCGTCCTAATAAAGAGAAGATGAGCCTCGGGACGCCTTGCGATACGATGCTGGCAACCCGACGGCCAGTTTTACGACGCCGGAACAAACACATCTTAACTCAACCTAAATTAACCTGTCCTAACCTAATCCAGTCTAACCCAACTTAACCCAACCGAACCTCAACGAAACCTTACACAACATAAACCATCCCAATCCAACAACGGCATAGAACAGCCACTGGAAAACCGACGCCGAGCGTTGCAACGTCTACCGTAGTGACGTCAACACTAGAATCCGAATGAAGCGATGTCGAGTCGCGGGATTCCTGAAGTGGGAAGGAAAAATTACGTTTTCTATTCGCCTAAATAAGTTGTTTTATTATTATTCAGGTCGCCCAAATGCCCTATATAAATTGTCCATGCTTCACTTGCCCTCGCCCAAAAGGTCACCTGTGCTATTTAGCAACGATTTCAGGTTATGTATGATCTGAAGTTTTCACGACGACTAAGTATAATGAATTATTCTCAGGTTACCAGCCGCGAAAGCTGGTCTAATGATGAAAACAGCAAAGTTTCGAGACCAATCTTCGTCCTGGTCTTTAGGGTACTGAAGTTCAGATGTGATGTAGTTCCTTTCTTTTTCCGTATACGATGGTTTTAACGTACGGCCACCCAAGGACGCTAAACCAACGATGGTCTTCTAAAAACAGTTCTACTTCCAATCGTTTTGCAGTACTCAGTTACGAGTTAAAAGAAACTTCTAGTGTCTGAATTTAAAGCGATCCTGCAGTATGTGTCAAACGTTTCCGATAACTTTCCTTACTTTCCCGGTTTGTTTCAGCTGTCATGGAGGTTTTTCTTCCATTGCAGTTATTATACCTGAAGAGGGTCTCTCTCTCTCTCTCACTCGCTCGCTCGATCCAGTGTTTACTGCTACTGCATGGAAACAGCTTGCATCGAACTTGGTGGCTAAGTATCTGGCGAACGATTTCCACCCACGTCAAGTAAACTTTCACAATTTCTCTCTCTAAAAGTGACAAAAATAAAGGAAGGAAAAACAAATTGGAAGGGATAGAAAGTTTATTTTCAGTTGGTTTGAGTACAAACGCGTTTATCGTTAGTGTTCAATTAGTTTTACAGAAACTTAAACTGAGTCCAGGTCAGGCCCTTGTAGTCAATTGTGTGTTTTTCCAGTTTTTGGGAAGACAACGAAATATTTTTTTTTTGCCAGAATATGAAAATGTTGACTGTGTTTTCGAATTCTTAAAGTTTGACCCATTAAAACTGAATGATAACGAAATTTAATGGATGGTTTAACAACAAATAGTAATTGCATTTGTTTGATTTTATGTGAGTATCTGAACATACAATCTTTATTACCTCGAACAACATTAACTACTTAAGATAAAGTGCCGTGTTTTCTTTGCGGTACGGACTGAATTCTTAAATAATACTTACAGGAGCTTCGACTTCAAAGTCTTAATTTGTATCTAAAACTGTTAGTAGCACCGTAAATTTATATTCTCAATTGTGATACATTCAACAACTTCAGCCAGAAGCCATGGGACGATGTTTCGCACAGGATACAAAATGACAAAAGCTGTACTCGTTACCCTTATCCACTGCCCCTTCCTTTGTTACGACGGCATCGAGAAGAAGGTCGCTGGATGTGGATGGTAGTTGCAAACGCATTGAATGAGCAGTCGTAGACAGTGCAATCTCGGACTTTGTACTCTTAGGGAATCAGGGTTTTGGGATGTGGATTTGATTAATGTGGCTGGGGATAGGTACCGATGGCGGGATCTTGTGAACATGGTAATGAATCTAACTGAGAGTACTATCAGCTTCTAAAAAAAATATTCTGTTTCCTGGTATTAGTTAGTTATGTTTATCGTCCTCGTCTTCACTTGATATTTTATAGCTGTCGCAGTTGATAAATAGTTGTTAGATGAAGACCGTAGGTTTGTCCTCTTCTTCTTAGTTCATCTTAATTTATTTTTATTTTTTCATTAATCTGTACCACACATTTTCACGTTATGGGTCTGAAAGGCTTAAGCTTAATCAGGACATTTGAAAAACAAAATAGAAGCTCGGGAAGAAATCTTAATGACCTTACGTTTCCTTAAATTATTTTGTCCTTTAACACAATGTAGTATAAATTAATAATTATACAAATTATATAATAGTACTTTACTTATTCGCCTCTGTACAGTAACTAATATGAATATTGTCTTTATGGTTGTTGCTGACAAATATTGTAACATTAACAAATGAAACAATTTCTCATGCAAAATGTATGTTTATGTTCCTTCTACAAACATAGCATTTAGCTTACACAATTGGTTGTGCCTCCTAAACTACTACAATGGGTTTGTCGTGTGGTAAGTCTGCTTTCAGGCTACAGTTTTGCAGGAGACTCAACTTCTGTCGCTGCCATTAGATTGTGTAATGCGAAATAACATGATGGCCGCGAAATATCAGTCCCAGAAATTTTAGCCGGGCATTAATTTCGCTGACTTCGCACTCACCCACCTCATAAATTTACAAAGGCACAAAGTAACCGCTAATTAATTATAATTATTTTTAGGTTGTTTAAACTTTTCTAGGGATATAAAGACGTAGGTAAGAGTACAATA
This sequence comes from Zootermopsis nevadensis, assembly GCF_977971745.1. Lineage (NCBI taxonomy): Eukaryota > Metazoa > Arthropoda > Insecta > Blattodea > Termopsidae > Zootermopsis > Zootermopsis nevadensis. Next base: position 420,439 of record NW_028259181.1, read on the forward strand.
CAAAACGGATCTTAAAGAAATGGTGACCATTGGCAGGATTTTTCTAACACGGCAATAAACTTCCAGGTTTCATAAATCATGGAATTTCTTGACGAAGTGAGCGATTGTAGTTTTGTCAGGGGAGAATCTGCCACATGACGCTGGTTTAGAGTTGTTAACGTGTTACGTTTTATTTATAAAATTATTGTGTTAATTAATCAGTTACTTCTGTTTAATTAGTAGGCTGTTTGGTTATATGAATAACGCATAATTTATGTTGACATTCCTAAGCAACTAAGCCTAATCATCTACACGTACTGTCTCCTCTAAAGGTAGCGATGTTTTATAGACCTAATTTCTCTCCAAAACAGGCATCTCATTATAAAGTATGTATACAAACAAAACTTTTACACTTTGAGGACACTAATGCCGAACGCTTTTCGACCTCAAGAGGTCATTATCCGTGGCAAAAAACAAGCTAAATCTTAAATACAAACCAAAAATATTATAGTATTTAACAGGGCATAAAAGGTATGTATTTTACAAGAACCATATTTATGTAACACCTCACTGGACGTTGATTCCACAGATATTGGTGTATTTTGTTGGGCACTTAGCTTTTAAGTATACTGGTATGATTGTCGTTGTTGGTTTGGTCTTGAGGTCGAAACGCGTTTGGAATTAGTGTCCTAAAGTGTAAACAGTTTTGTTTCTAAACAAACTTTATATTTCAATACACTATGCAAGGTTTCAAGTATCTCATTTCTATCTTCTCACATTCTCTCCACTTTTAAAATCTAGCGGTTATAGACCACAGCGAATAACCAACACGTTTAAATCAACATTATACACAGACTAAAAATTTTTTAATCGAGATTTTTTATTTTAATTTCATTTTTATTCTGCCTCATTTTCTCATAACCCTTCTTTATGCCCTCCATATTTTTCTTTTATTTCCCCACTCTTTATCTTCTCACCCTTCTTGGTTTTATCCTCCATGTTTTCTGAACTTTGTTTACAACCCTTCCTTCATCTTTGATACTCTCATTTCGCGAGTCAGCTTCTTTGATGTGTTTGGCCTCAAAACAATGTGACACGCCTTAGGACTCCTTTAGCAGGCGATCGACCTAGCAGAAAGCCTCTGCCATCGCGAGACAAAACCGAAAACTGCAGACAGGCAGTCATACAAACAGAACTTACGAAGCGGAAATAATTTAGGCTTCAGTGTACCGGTTGGAACGTGGGTGGGAGGGGTGATGGTCACTGAGCTGTTAGCCGTGTCCCTGAATCCATGTGGTGACGTAACAATAGGAACAATAGCACTGCTAGGTGCAGTGGACCGATGTCCGAGACACTGGTGTTCGCATATCATGTGGCGGGCGTTATTACATATGGCACTGCGTTTGCATTAGCTCTTTGTTGGCTGCTTCCAATTGCACCCACACATTCCAAAACCACGGTCTTACCACAAGAATCGTTTGCAGTCGTGGCTACTGCAACTGCGTGTAACTGACGCAACATAGCGAAGACCTCTGACCACAGAGAGGGACAGACGTATCATTCGCGGATCGTAAAGGACAATAGTAATTTAAAAAAGGCGTCTCTACACTAGACTATTGGCTGGCTAATTCATTGACTGACTTGCTGACTGTCCAAGTACGCACGACTTAATAAATAGTTGACTTATTATCAAGTGGCTAACTGAAGAAGTGCCTACCGGCTGATAGATTAATTTAAATACCAAATCTAAAACTTCTTGACGATGGTGAAGAGTCAATTGAATAAAAATTTCTTTGGATATTATCCATCGTCTAGTAAATATAAAACGTAAAAACGACGTTTCGGAGATAGGGATTAGCTCTATCTAGTGGACCCAACTGTGTAGGAACCTGAAGACGGAGATAGAGTCCCATCTCCGAAACGTCGTTTTTACGTTTTATATTTACTAGACGATGGATAATATCCAAAGAAATTTTTATTCAATTTAGATACTGACTAATCCATCAACTGGCTATGCTAAGGCTGTCATCATTGAAGTCTTCTTGTTATTTTTATATGTAAATGGTGGCATGTAAAGTTACTGTTGGCGAAGGTCAGCAAAAAGTGTTGAGACACGGTGAGACAATATTTTCAATAATATTGCCACATAGTGATGAATTACTAACTCCGAAACTTGTATAAGCTATGATATGTGTAATGTAACTAAGTATATGAAATAGTTGCTGGTTGCTTGAGTAACTAATAAGCAAGTAATCAACTCTTTTCCATCGCGTCATGTTATTTTCTAAGAACTTTAACGCATTAGAATTTGAGCGAACAGGAATGACAAATATTTCCTGAACTTGTTTGTTTTCATAATTACATAATATGTCTTTTTAAAACGTCCAGTTACTATTATGAATTTAGGTTTTGAAATATAAAAATGTTGAGTAAGTGTGTTTATGCTCGTACAATTTGAAAATGGAAGGAGCTCAAAACATCAAAAGACCGAACAGCCGATAGCTTAAACTGTTTACTGAAGATAAACGAAAATGCAAAGACATCTTCTGGTCGCAAGCCAAATAATGATAATATAATTTTGAGTACATTTGAAATTAATGTAGGCCTATATTTGGTTCTAGATCATATGTGATAATTACGTTTATGAACGGAACACGCTCAGAAGATATTTTGCTGCCAGGTTTTCAATATATTGGCGATGTTAAATATTTTTTTGTTAAATTTTAAATTTTTCGTTCCTAGAATAAAAGTGTGTGTTACGTGCTTATGAATCACCAGTTCAAATATTGTATTTTACCTTCCCTAAATTCCATGCATCCTCTTTGTAACTTATCGCTTGAGCGACATAGAAGTACAAAAATATGAGGAATAAAGGAAAAATACTAGAAAAGATTACGGATCAGAAGGAGAAACTGACGTGGAAAATGTGTATCAAAGGTGGGACCTTAAATGGCATTTGTATTAGGCAGAATAAAGTTTTCTTGGTCTGCTCTGGAACTCGATTGAAACATTTGTCTACTTTATCGAGAATAATATTTTAAAATGAACATCCGAATAAAGAAAAACTCTTTTATCCGATATTGAAATCTCTCTTTATAACCCTGGATTCAGATCAAGGTAGGTAATTTAAGGATGGATGTATCATCTTATTGTTATATCAGAAATGAAAGTACATATATAAGAACCGTACAAAGCCATTTTCCTGGCAGCAGATAACGTCGCGTTGTCTTGGCTATTACACATAACTCGAGATAGAAATGTAACGCATTTCTTGGTTGCGTCTTTTAGAAAGCGAAACAAAGGCGAATCATAAATCGTAAGTGTGTTTTCAGGCAAGATAAACAGAACAAAACATACAGCTACAATTTATCGGAATGGTAATTTAAGACGCAACAATTTTATTTTATTCCTTAGAGTCTATTTACATAGAAGAACTAGTGTGCAATAGGAATATTGGAATTACGAGTTCTGGGTGCGTAATTTATTTTATATTATTGCATCGGCGTGGAAATATTTGACGCACTTATAATTAGAAATTATATTAATTAGTGACCTGTCTTCAAAAAATATGACACAAAAGAAATTAAATGCTGTGAAACTTAGCGTCCAAAGGTCATGTCGGCGCAACGTTAATTTTTCTGTAGATAAATATTGTTGAGAGCAATTTGTATGCGTGCTAGAATCATATCAAAAAATTTCGGAAATTAACTATGGATTGTATGATTTGAAGTTTTCACAGCGGTGAGTATAAAGATTTATGTCGTCTGGGTTGTTGCGCTGTGCAGTCATCGCCTTGATGACCTCTGGAACGTTGGTAAACATCTACCAGACTACACGGCGTAACAACCCAGAAGACAGAAATCTTCATACTCATCGCCCTGATGATGGAGGCAGTATGACCTCTGAAACGTTGGTAAACATCTACCAGACTACACAGCCCAGCAATCCAGAAGACAGAAATCTTCGAACTATGGATTAATAATATCGCAGTTAAAAATTTCAGAATACGGAAATTAATAATGGGATTACGGAAGGACAGAAAAGATATGAGTGTCTAAAGCATACTCTATTTTTAACTAAACAGACCACTTGACGAAGTTTATTTATTTTCTAACTCTGGTGTGTTTAACGACGGTCAGTAGAACAGAGAATATTACTCTGTATGATAAGATTAATAAAGAATTAAAAATAATGTGGAAGGAAGAGTTTCGTGGCGTAATTTAATTGAAAATCCATAAGTGATATCAACTATGGATTTTTCATCGAAATGTAAGGATGCACTCATATACATGACAAGTTTCAGTAGAAGTTTAAAACAGGCGCTGTTTCTCAACTATGGAATATTCTGTCAGAGAATCAATGTCTTTCACTATGGTCCTGTGCTAAAATTATTGTCATTTTTTGGATCTGTGTAGCTCTGTGACTTTCAGCAAACTGAAGGACATCAAACAGATAGAGGACAAGAGTCAGTCTTAATAAGCATTTGGATAAATTTAATTGAGTTGCTGTTTCATATTAACCGCGTAGATAAATTTCGAAAAGTTGAGGGAAGCTCTGATCATCAATGTACAACTCAGTTTTCTATGCAGTGACTTAAATTCTCTTGTTTAAGTTAAGGAATTCATTATCAATTAATTTATCTTAGCGAGGGGATTTAACTGTGTGATTCCTATTGCTTGATAAAAAACACGAATAAATTGTGTAATCAATAACACACTCCCAGAAGATAAGATCTTTTATGTATTTGAATGGGACTGATCCATGCATTCTTAATGTCGGGTGTTAAATATTCATAAATTCTCTTTATGTCCTCATGTGTAGTTTTATTACAATTCTCAAAAAAGGCATGTTTTAGACTAGCCCCAAAGCAGTATCTGCCTCTTCAGGTGTATTTTCGAACCTCAGGAATCTGCAGTCTTAACATTTTGTTGGTTTTGATGAATAAACAAACAAGTGTACTAATTATACACTTTATGTTTATTCGTTCCTTTCTCTTCATTGCTATTTAAATTTTGTTACTCCTTTGTTATTCCACGCGCAGACGTTAACAGACCAGAAGTATAAATTGGTATCTCATTACAATAACTATGCAGACGTTGCTTCACGTTTTAAGTTCTTTTGTTTTCTTAATCTTTTCCTATCTCAGGGGTGGCCAACCCGCGGGCCGCATGTGGCCCGCCTTGAACATTTTTCCGGCCCGCGAGATTCATCACACTTTTACAAAATATATTTATATTTAATTTTTAGTGCTATATATTTCTTTACAATGTACGCTTAGTATCATTATTATTATATTATCTATGTTTACATGTAAGAATAATAGTAAACGCAATAATAATAACTCATTATGTTTCAATTTTTCACTCCAAAAAAATGTCTATAGTGTATCTAAATCTAATATGGGGATATATAATTTTATATGTGGCCCGCGGAGTTATGATGCATTTCCAAAGTGGCCCGAAAGATCATTTGGGTTGGCCCAACCTGTCCTATCTGATATACGGACGCGTGGAATAGTCTAATCTTAATGGGATGTATCTAGAGTCCTCAAGTAATGTGAGATGAAAACTAAAAATTCTGAAGCTCTCATTTTTCAATATTAGACATAAAGCTGCCGAGGTTTGAACATGTAAAGATCGTATGTTCGTTGTGCACGCTGTTCTGGAAGAAACACTAATAGTGCTTCATATCTTAAACGAGTATTTCTGAGGTCATAATAATCATTCTGGTCCTTCTGTGATTTCCAATTAATTGCCTGAGACTGAAACCAAAAAAACTGTGTATACCAAATATTATTCATTGTATGCAATGGAGCTGATGGAATTTTAAAAACATAAAAATTCCTATTTCTCCCCCCTCCTCCTCTCGAGAATTCTCGTCAAAGGCTGCCGCGAAATTGTCAGTGCTGCTTTAAATTTTAAATTGCTCACGCTACGTGTTCTCTTCCATTTGAAGGTTACTTTGGTAGGTAGGGTCTCTCTTTGTCTAGATACTACCATATAATGTGATGGAATCGCCCTGTATTTGAATAGAGTGGATTTGCTTTTCCGCTCATATTCTCTTTACTTGAATGTAAGAGTGGCGTATAGGATTTTTCCTTATGATATATTAACAAATTTGTCTGACTTCTTGTGAGGTTAAAGTAGATTTATCCCCGTGCTTGGTAAACGTGCGCAGGACGTGAATTAAAGATTCACGAATTCTTAATTTTGACAATGGACACAGTAAAGTGTCCAGCTTTAGTTTCAGGCCGCTCTATGGAAGTAGAAGAATTGGCGGTTTCCCGAATCAGTCTGGACGTGGTGGCGATTAAGTTGTAACGCATTTAAGTCTAAGTTCAAAAATGTTACGTGATAATTTTAACGTGTTGTAAAATTACAATGCGTACCAGTAACCATTTATTCTGGAGGTATCTGGAAGGAATATAATCAGATAGTAGAGATTCTCGTTGAACTGTTAAGAACTCGGAATGAAATTAGTAAAATTATTTTAATCTTCTACATCTTTAATTTTTCTGATCATGCAAGACACCGTGCGGGCTCTAGATATAACGCAGGTAAGTTTATATTCGGAAAAGAATACGGTGTTTTATTTTCATATAAAGGAAGATATCGGATACACATTAAGGAAGTAAATTGCTGTGGGAAGTTGAATTAAAATGCTGATCACACAGAAAGCAACCTGAATATTGAGTAGTGCCTGTCCTTAAGCCCATATAAATGGAAACGAGAGGTGATATTAAAATAGGAGTAGAACTGTGATTATGTGACGTGAATAAAGACTACCTTCATTGTTTTTGACGTCCGTCTTTCACCCTCAAGAAATGACGTAGATTCTGTTTGAGAACAGGTGCTTAGGAGAATAATAGCAGCGGGATAGAGGGAAATGCATAACAAGGAGCTTTGTAATTTGTACTTCACCTCGTGTTCCTTAGGGATGGTGAATTAAAGAAGGGTAAGATGAGTGGGGCATGTAGCACGCATGAGAGAGATAAAAATGCGCATAAATTGTTAGTCGAAAAACCTGAAGGGAGGAGAAAGCTACGAAGGACCTGTGAGCATATTGGAATATGATATTAAAATTAATGTTAGGGAAAGAAGCTTTGACGTTTTGGACTGGATTCCGTGCCGGGCTTTTATGAAGACGGTAATAAATTTTAAGATTACATAAAATAGCAGAGAACATTTTGACGAGCTTAGCGACTTTCACCTTCTCAGTGGTGACTGATCCCTGCAGCTATGAAACAAATGGGGCTAATTTGTGCCGTGATAGTCTAAAACGGCTGTCTAACAAAGAAGTTCAGTTTCGTTTCTTATTTGTGAATTGCATAATTTCATAGCATCGAAAACTAGACTGATGTTATATTTTTAATATGCAGTCATAATAAGATTTTTGCCTCCGAGTCGAAAGCTAGAGCAGAATGCCTTATCTTACGCACCCGTGCTACAAGCCCCTCCCGTCTTATCCTGGCATTATTCAGTAACTTTAAAATATTACGTGAGGTTTATAAATTACGAAGCTTCTAACTAATTTACATGTTTTTTCCCCATTCTTATATTACTTCCTCTATGTCTAGATATTCTCCTCTGTATTCTGCTCGCAAACGCCTTGAGTAAATAAAACTTGTAACAGGATTTATTTATATTTTATCTCTCTGTGTTGAATGAGGTCTCGTTCCTACTTTCGTTCCCTCCAGCAAGGTTTTTCTTGGTAGAGTTGGGATCTGTTCGTCTTAAATCGTGTTACGTACAGGAGGGGAACGTGGAGGAAAACTTAAGTATGATGGACACTGAATACAATTCTTTATGGGAAAAAGAGGTGTTAGCTGTCTAATGGGCATCAGGTCTCTGATAAGAGCCCCTCTCCCCCGGCTTACGTTGAGTGATCTTGTAAAGCCCTCCATAAGGTGATGTGTAACACGGGAAAACGTCAGCTGGCCAACATGGCGGAATTGGTGAAACCAATACGTTATAAAACTCGCGTCTATACTACATCATTACACACCATTACGAATAATTTCCGTCTATTGAAAGCGACTCATAACTTAACTGTCCGGAATATTGTAGAATTTCCTTTCACGAGGTATTTATAACAAAGTCAGATCAAACCATTCATTTATAAGCTATTTATATAGTCAGTATCATAAAAAATGTTTACAATATTTTCTAAACTATTTCCTATGTTAAGTAATAAATTATATAATTTTTGTGTAATGACCATATTAAAACAAATTATGAAATATTTTATGGAATTTCTTGAAACTCGGTATGAATACCAAGCTATTAGTGACTACTTTACGTTTGTACTTTTAAGTTCCTAATTTCAGTTTTGCCACCATGGTGACTTTACGAACTTGTGAGGTGAGTTAGATATACAGTACGGTCCTCAAATGTGTTTAACAAATATTTTTTGAATATTCATCCTGTGTTGAGGACCTTCTTTTGTAGGTCGCAAAGATTAATCTAAAATACATGTACCTGTAGATATAAATATTAAGTAAGTTTATTAAAGTTATATAAACCTCACATGACAATACATTTTTATTACCACAGTATTGCTGATTTATAAAAAAACGGGCAAAGTACGGTACTTAGTGGTTTCAGATATAAATACATTATATTTGCGTGCCTTACCACACTAAATAGCCGGTAACGCTGTGTAGCAGAAGTAAAGTGATCCTGTATTTCCTTTTGTGTTCTATATGATGTACGAACTTATAGCACGACAAGGCTTCCATAGGCGATTTTGAAACTGAGAGTTGCAAAATGTGCCTATAAGCTTTTCATATCTGTCTGTCCGTCTTTGTCTCTGACTGTAACAGCTCAATGAAATGATGAATAGAATTTCATTCATGACGCTTTTAAAAGAATGGGATGTGAGAGTGTGAATTTTATTCAGATGTTTCAGGAGGGCTGTTATGACCACGACATTGTGTTCTATAAAAGGTGTTGAATTTTTGCCATGATTACGGTCCATCAGCATTTCAGTGATAATATTACTTTATCATGTTAGTCTTGAGTTATTCAAATGTTTGCACATTTTTAAATACCTTGCCAATGATTTTGGTTCCTTGACGTGTTAATATGTCTCGTTGCAGCGAATTTATTCAACATCCGAAGACCAAACGTCGATCCTAAGTGCTTAGCACTTATTCTGGAGGTCCTGGGTTCGGTTATCCATGCGGTCGCTGACTTACCTAATTGATGTTTCTATTATTTCTCTGTCCCTCCACGTGAAAACTGAGTCAAGAATCTTTGAATGGGCTAACAAAGCTCCCACCAGGTCGTTCCCAGTTAATCATTAATTGTCACTTTCCGTTTGATATATATTATATACGCTTTTAATATAACTGTCATTAAATAAGCTAAGAAATAATGAACATTGATTAATGTGGTGTTCTTGTTTCAGGTCTGCTTTCTGCTATTGGCTGTGGTATGAACAGATCCCTGCTTACATCCGTGCAATGTAAGTGTTCTCTTTCTTTCATTACTAAGCAAGTATTAGAGAGAGCTAAGGCCCTACTTTATATAATGGAATTGACTTGCCCCTGGAGAACTTGCTGGAAAGTCGATTCTTCTCTGAGCGTTCGAGTTCGATATAATCGAAGCCTGTACTAATACATATTGTATGTGACGAGCCGAGAGAGGCGGGTAGAATCGATACTATAAGCAGAAGGAGATGCCGGTTAGAAACGATGGAACCAGAAGTGATGTTCTGCATTTTGAACGGAAACATTCGCCGCTCATGTAATTCAATTGCATATCGTGTCGTTAGATGCCAGGAACAGCGTGAGTGGCTATACTGATAAGCAGATAACGCATGCAAAATGATAGACTAATTTTTATAAGTTTTTTTTAAATATTCGCACCCCTAAAACTGCAAAGAAAACTCTTCTGTAGCACACCGTATTTTTGTATAAGAGTTCTCAGCTTTCTTCAGACTTGCGACTTCACTCGTTGTTTCTTATCGTCTTACAGGCTAAGTGACGAATTAGTTGAAAATTAATAGCAGTGTGTTAAACACGCTACTAATTTACTGTTAACAAATAGGTTCGTGTATTTCTTAATAACTTTCTTTAAAACGTGATAACATGTAAATTATTTTTATTTATTCCTTTAAAAGTAAACATTTCATGCAGGCGATAACTATGTCTTCGCTTTAGAGATATGTAAGCAAACAATACAGAACATTTCATGGAGCCACGTGTAGAGAACCGCTCTTTTAATATTTAATATTTCCACTAAACCCACAGCAAGGACTTATCTAATCACACTGTGAATGATTAATAATGTTGCATCGCTAAGAATAGGAAGTAAAATTGCGAAAAGAATAAATATAAACATGTGTGATCTCTTAATCTGATAATGACTGTAAATTCTCTTAAATGTTTCCTGTGAAAACACTCCGCCAAAATTGAACGAACCTGAAATGGAAACAAAGCGATATATAACGTAGCGTGTTGCCCTGTCTGTATCACAACTGAATAATACTAGCAACTGTGAAGACGGTCGTCTTCTATGATGTTTCGCCGTGTAGTCTGGTATAAGTTTACCGACGTTTCTGATTTGTTTAGTGCCTCCATCATCAGGGCGATGAGGCCTAATGGAGGCTGTTTATAAACCAAACGAGACGGTTTAAGGGTAAAAGTGTCACTAAACATCAGAACCCCCAGTAATTATAAGTAGATTACTTTGTGTCTCATCTACCCATTTCTGTTCAACTCTACAGGTAGTCTCCTGATTTTAACACACCTTAAGCAGCTGGAATATGATGTACGTATAATGTTGTGAATATAAGTGATACCGTAGTTTTAAAATGTACGTATGCTTGTAAAATCCTTTTATTTGGATCAGTAAATCATAGGCCTAACGAAGCGACGTTTCGATAATTTAGAATAGAAACGCTAGTGTATTATGACATATGACATACCATACGATGCCAATTATGGTAATATTTTACTGTCGACGTAATGTTTCGTATTCATTATTGTAGAATTCAATCTTATTTTCAAAGTGCGCTTATAATTTTAAATGAGGGGAAAAGAGCCCGGCTTTATCCTGCATAAAGTCCAACTCTGCATTATGAAATGAAAAAATTCCGGATATTTATTAATGTATGTCAGCTTTCTTTTCATCCGGACTTGAAACGTTGTCCCGAAAGCATTTTTATTATGAAATAAAACAGTCTGTCTGCTTTCAAGAATAATTACAGAAGGAAAGCGATTTTAATCAAGGGGTGCGATGCACAAGTGAATACAAGTTTCCTTTTATTCTTCCGGAAAATTATAATATAAGGTCTTCAAGGTTTGAAAGGTAAAAGTACTAGAAAAGGGAAAGCTGTCCCGTTATATTCAATATGTAGGCGTTTGGGGTGAGTGGAGGTATAGCTCCTCTCTTCCTTGACCTCGGCATTAGATGGGGGTGAGTGGTCAGCATCACGCCTCGGCCGCGCTTTACTTCCGGGAAAGGACCCCGGTACCCATTGGAGAGGAGGCTGGGTGGGCCCCAGAGCCGGTCTGGACGCAGAGACTACAGGAAGAATCCTCTGTCCCTATCGGGGATCAAACCCCGATCATCTTTCAGTCCATAGGATGTTTTGAAAGAAAATTTTAAGACGTTGTTCATACAGTAGACAAACTAAATCCATAATGGGTATATTCATCTGCATTAGTTTACTTCATATTTTCTTCCAGAACCAATAGAGAAATTTGGATATAATCTAGTACTCAGATATACTGCAATATTTGTGCTAAAAATTTAAATTAGTTTCGGAATACTTCATAAAAACCTGTTATTTAGAGTTCCGAATCTGACGATGGAAGGTAACATTTAAATAAATGACAGCGAGACAATTACGTCACATACTGTCAGCTAAATGCATAGATCAATTTTGGCCTCTCCCACAAGAAGGATAATTTTGAAATGATTGGAATATTAGGTCTATAGTGAACGGTTATTCATTCAGATTGGATGCTTTCCTTTTTCAGGATATGTCGTGGTATTCCTCAGTTCTTCCAGGCTAATTGTACGATAAATTAGCAATGACGTTTGACACATCGTTAAATCATATACAGAAGAAATTTATTATTATTTTTATTATTATATTTTAGTCTTACGTGGTAATAACATGCTACTAGGCGACTTGTGTCATACCATTTGCACACAGTTACACACACTCAGTGCAACAGAAATTAAGTGCTAAAATGTTTGGATGCCTCTAACCGGAAGTTACATGTGTAGCTGGTGTCATAATTTCAGTCTTTCGCATTATCCTTGCATTTGTCCGAACGTGGCTTTTTCTGTCTTCTGTTAATTACAGTTCAATATTCCAGACATTAATTAAGTAAATATCCAATTATATATTCCTGATTTGAAGAAAACTGGGATACTGGCTTACTGGGAACGACCCGTTCTTCAAGTGCCTGAGGACTGCGGGTCCCAACTTTTTCGTTGGCTTGATCTATAGACGTTCGGTAGGACTCCTTGGACGAGGGATCGGCCCGTCGCAAAGCCTCTACCAGTATACAGGACAGTACAACACAGAAAAACGAGGACAAACATCCATGGCTTGAGTGGGATTCGAACCCACGGTCCCAGCGGCACAAGGCCCACGCCTCAGACTGCGCTACCACTGCGGACCCCCGTTTTGACGAAAAACGTGAATTAATGACATGACCCAGACTTGGAACTAGGTCCCATGAGGAAGTAAAAGTGTGAACTATAGACTTCGCTTCGACATGTGTATTCGCTGGTAGCCGCATTGCTAGGGTAGGAGACTAACGTTGATGCTGTGAAGAAAAAATTTTCAGGTTACAGTTATTATGTCGGTGTATGTTTCTAACGCGTATGGTGTATTCCCAGAATTACTCTTTTACAATTTGTAGTTGTATATTTTTTCGAAAGTATATATCAAAATTTACATGTGAAACTCACATCAAGAGCAACTGGAAATGGATAACGAGATATGTAGTTTGTGGTATTCGAAAAAGAACGTGTAAACCAGAATGTCAGTGAACACCAAATCACCTAAAAATAAAATAAATATATTTTTTTCTTTCATTTGTAGCCTCGCCGATGCGCTAGGAATAATATATTGATAAAATATTTTAAATGTTATAATACGACTATGTTTTGCTCGGTATGATTTGAGGATTTTAAAAAAAATTGCTTGTTTGTGTATGCTTTAATTACCATAGTCTTAATATTATCATCACTGTCAACAGTCAACAGTCTTTGCCATAATCATAATTACTATCACCATCGTTTTTGCTGTCATAACCGTGTCTTCGTCCGTCCTATTATCTTAAGAAAGGAATTGGAAAGTTCATATATATTCAAAATGGCGCTCTCATTATGGAAAGTATAGGCCACTGAGTAGCGTCCTCATTTCCGCGTGTTGAACAGAAGATGTAGGCTGCAATACATTACTGCAGACCGAATGTACGTCATTTCTCGTTATAGCGCCATTCAAAATGCCAAATCGATATAATCGAAAGTTCTGCAATATGCATTATACTCACCTCGGTGCGTAAACGGAATAACTCCAAAACGAAGATTAAACCGTCGCTTCGGAGCTAGAGATTTTACAAGGCTTCATAGAACTCGCATTTTGTGGCACGCCTTCAGATTATAGTCAGTGAAGATGTTGGATGACTAGGGTCCGATTCCCCGTATAAGCTCGAGTGTTTCTTTACGCCAGTAAATGTCGACCGATTCTGGACCCTACATCTCCTGTTAAATGGGCATCGGTGTAAATCTGCTGAAGCCTGAAGCTGACAACTAACTTCATATAATTTTGGGATCTATAATAATTAGGGCTTCATTTCCGCGTTCGATGCTGTGATAATTAAATACAAGTTATGTTTTCATGCTTTTTAGTGTTGATTATTTCAACTAAGACGAAGCGAATGTCGTTCAAATAATATTTTTTAAAATTAGTAACATATTTTACTCAGAGTAAGTTAAGCCAGAACAGAGGTAATCAGGCTGTCATTAAAAATGGCATCTTAAGGAAAAGAAACTGTGTGGACGATTTAAAATAAGCAGATTTTCATGATTCATCGGTAACGTTAAGGTGACGAATTACAGTATGAGAAAGATTTTGCATTGAATGAAAGGAGCTTCAACGAGGTTTTCGAGGAAATAAATTTGTGCCTCTGTTAATTCACTGAATCCTCTTAACGCTCGAAATCGTATCAAGGTTCCACCTTTTATTACCCTTTGAGCTCCGTTAATTTGATTAAACTGATGGACCATATCTTTTGACGTTGTTCTTCTGGGTTGCGACGCCGTGTACAAACGTTTCGGATAAATCTTCAGGGCTAAGTCTAGACGGTGTCACAAACTTATCTCACGTATCTTTAGATTTTGTATGATATTTAGGGTTTTAAAATACATAAGAGAGCATACTCTAGGTTACGCTCTACAAATATCTGCTGATATCAGCACATTTTGGCTGCAGGTAACACGGTTACAGTTCTTCAAAGTTGTGCAGCTAGACTTACTCTGTATAACAACGGATATCAGTATTTTATACAGCATTAAGAAATCGATTCTGAGGTCGGACGGTGCATGGAATTGGCACAATATAGTGTCCAGTGGCAAGGTTTGGTGGCAGTAATGACTGCCTACTGCCAGGGAGTTCGTTGGTTGATAATTTGTTGGTTAGCTGAAATCAAACGAGACTGGCTGTCGCGAAAACAGACGTCGATATTATGCCTCCATTGCACCTCCATTCTGGTAGAACTTTACCAACGTTTCAGAAGTCCTTGCTGCATCAATCATTGTCACCCTGATGATAGAGACAGCATGGACCTCTGAAACGTTGGTAAACTTCTAGCAGACTACATGGTGCTAGAACCTAAAAGATAGCCATTCTGACGTCGTATTATTTTTGTAATAATTATTTATTCCAGTTGAACTCAACCCTATACCACTAACAATAAGTTTAATTACATATATATTGTTTAAATCTTGTCTGTCTAATCACAATAAATTCTTATTAAATATTAAAATATTACATTAATTAACATTTAAAATATTTAAAATATTAAATGATATTCTTTATCGAAATATTCGATTTACATTAGACCATCATTTTTCATTTTTCACGACATGTTTCAGTTCCTAAAAGAACTATCTTCAGGTGTATATAATTATATAAAGATTCAAATCACTAATAACTTAAATACAATTTCTTAAATACAATTTCTATATATTATTTTAGCGTATTGTATTTAAGAAATTGTATTTAAGTTATTAGTGATTTGAATCTTTATATAATTATATACACCTGAAGATAGTTCTTTTAGGAACTGAAACATGTCGTGAAAAATGAAAAATGATGGTCTAATGTAAATCGAATATTTCGATAAAGAACATCATTTAATATTTTTAATATTTTAAATGTTAATTAATGTAATATTTTAATATTTAATAAGAATTTATTGTGATTAGACGGATAAGATTTAAACAATATATATTTATTATATCACAATATGACGCAACTTTACCATCTCAAGTTTAATTACCTTAAGTCCAGCAGCATATGACTCGGCAAAGCGACTTGACAACTTATTGCACTCGCGAGAGTACCGACAGCGTAGTCTGACCAACGCTGATTGGTTTATTCTCAAAACGTGACAGTTATTCCTGCTGAGCAACTGTTATTCGGCGTCGTGTCCACTTCGGAGTTAGTTTTTGGTGCCACTTTTAGGCGAGTCTATCATCATACAGTATCGCGTGTCCTCTGGTTAATTACGTAAGAAGGATACGGTCTCCGGGTAGAAACAGCATTATCTTAAAATATGCTCAGTATCTAGGCAGCAGCGGACGGCTGACAGGGGGCAGTCTTCCAGAAATAGGCCTAGCAGAAGGCTACCAACCTATAGAACATTGTGTTGCGATGTTGTAAAATGTTTAACTTCGATGTTAGCAGCGTTTAATCCCGGTTTTATTATTGGGCTTATTTCGTCAAGTGTGATTTATGTGCAGAAACTATCCAATTCTCATCAGTATATGTACCATATGTCGTTCTTAGCCGTAATGAAAGGTAGGTAACCTCTCCTGCACTTACGAAATGAAACCACAACATGAGGGCTCCCAAATCAATACGTACGCCTTTTGTGCACCTCTTACTCTGACCTCTTCAGGTGGAGAGGCCGCAAAAGTAGTTTGGGATTCTATTCAGCAGTTCCTACACAAATACTCTGCAGTTGGTGTGTTCATTGGCCACAAGCTTCGATCGTCGATTGCAGATCTCATAACGACCTTGTGTTTCCCTCCCTCCGTTATCACTTTTTTTGTAATAAAACTCACTTCTATTACATTTTCAATACTCGTTCTATAGCGGAATATGGTGGGTGCTCTGTGAAGCTGACGAAAAAGCAATGACCTCTCAGTATAAATATTAAGGCCGTTCTACACCATTCCTTTGAAAGTTACTGGAGTTAGGTCAGAGAAAAAATAGTCTATTGAATGGATTAAAATGAGTTGTAGGTCAGCTTCAGAAAGTGTGACTGGCTTCAGTTTAGTGAGTAGGCACACAGCACACATGCGGAACCAAAGAAATTTATAAAATTCCTTGATATGAGCTGATGGTTCGTTACCCTTTTTAAAAGAACTCCTTACTAGAATATATCATAAGTCAAATGATTCCGGTTTATAACTCTCGTACCATATTTGTTTCAGACCCGTTTTAATATTTTCCTCCCAGCTCTTACTAAGTGGTCTTTCATTTTAGGCCTTCCGACTAATATTTTGTACGAACTTCGAGCTACATGCCGCACCAATCACGTCCTACTTTTCTCTGATCATTTAATACTATTTTATGTGTATTATTAGCTTTCCAGTATAATATAATTACTAGCAGCTATTGGCAAGTTATAAATTCGGCGACGGTGGTCTAGCTGTTAGAAGGCTGGCCTTGTAATCCTGGGGTCTCGGGTTCGATTCCCGGCGGTGCCCGAATTTATAACTTGTGTTGGGCAAGGCCGTGGTCTAGGCAACACGGAGTTTTCCTCCGGGGGCTTCCCCGGTTTCTCTCGTGGCATCCCAACAATTACTCCATTCACACACAGAAGAAGGCAATGGCAAACCACTTCTGGATCATCTGCCAAGAACGTATATGAACAGGTCCCAGTCCGAGAAAAGGATGGAAGGATCCTGTTCATATGGACCTGTCGTCAGACAAAACACTAAATAATAATAATAACCCACTTATGTATGTATGTATGCGTGTATATATATATATATATATATATATATATATACGCATACATATATATATATGTGTGTGTGTGTGTGTGTGTTCTTAAACAGGGGAAATGTGACGACAGTTATTAATAATTATGAAACGCAATTAAAAATGTTCTGATATTTTACGTAGGGGTATTTGGGACCACCGGCCCCAGTAGCCACGCGGTCTGAGGCATGGACCTCGTGCGCCTGACTGCTGCGACCGTGGGTTTGAGTTCCGTTCAGGGCATGGATGTTTGTCCGCGTCTTTCTGTGTTTGTATAGGTAGAGGCCTTGCGTTGGGCTGATCACTCATCCGAGGAGCCCTACCATTGTCCAAACAGATCAATTAAATGAATAAATAAACCTCGACAACTGTAGGTAAAAGAGGAGATAAAGAAAGAAAGAAAGTGTTTGGGACTGACATACATCAAAATTGAGTTCACGAATAAATAAAAGCAGATTAAATTCGGGGATTGCTTGCTATTGAGCAGTTCAACGTCCTGTCTCCTATCTAAAATACCAAAGACTAAAAAATACAGAATTATGCTGCTGTTTCTCTGTGTATGAAACTTAGTTACTAATCCTAAAAGGAAACATAGATTGAGAAATGACTGAGGAAAATACTTAGACCTAAGTGGAAGGGACAGGAATTTGAAGAAAATTGTATAATAGGAGAGACGATCAGATGAACCGAGCGGACACCGCTTTGACTCACAGTAAATGTCCTTACGGTGACAAAATCTGTTGAGATGGGCAGATCACATAGCGAACAGGAGTGAGGTGAAAGGTGCGTACAAAATTTTAGTCGGAGAGGAAAAGACCACGTGCCAGACCGAGAAACCGACTAGATAATCGTGTTCATTTCGGTCAGGACATGGAGTTTCGCGCTCCTTAAAATGGATATTTCTTGACCGGCTGAGCCATCAAAACTCTACGCTATTTAGTTATTTATATGTATAGTTTTTGTAGACATTCTTATGTTCGCAAAGTATCAAATAGTTCTGTATCTGGAAATAAATTAACGCATCGTCGCCATGTTTTACTTTTCGCAAAGGACGTATATTTGCCTAGGCCAGTGTAGGCGTTTCAATATCTGGGAACTGTAATCTTCATTTAACAGACGAGCGAGGCTTCCCAGTCCAACAAATCGATAATCAGCAGGGAAATGAACAGCTCATGGTTCAAATACTTGCAAACTTCTCTTCTGTCATCAAAATTTCTATTTCAAATCCATTATTTTAGTTCATGAAAACACAGACCTGATGAAGTGTGAACAATTGCTGTACTCTTTTTTGATAGGAAATAGAAGACATTTTTCGAGTTCTTTGTACGAATTATTATAAAGACTTCGTCTTTGTTCGTCTGTCCGCATATTTCATCTCAGGAATATGTGAGTGAAATCGCCAAAATCATTTGTCTCGTCCAGCTATATCAAAGCTTTCCTGAAATATTTGAGTCCAGTCAATAATTTTAACATATTACATCTATTTTAATATCGTGCTTATATTTCACTTGTGTGTCCCGAAGGATCTTGTCCCTTAAGGCTCTTCAGTCAAATTTCTGACACGTGTATATCACTTCCTCGTGCGTGCTGCATAACCGTTAATCACAGCCGTCGTGATTTAATGTCCATGGTATTCGGTAAGGAGTGTAGATCATGAAGTTCTTTATCATGTAATTTTCACTGTCATCTTGTTACATTATCTTCCATACGAGAAAATAATTTCTTCGGTACATTTTTCTTAAACTTCCTGTCGGTTGGTTTTTCCACGGGTTGAGAGAGCAGTTAAAGGTCATTCTTTCAAGTTAAATATGATTTTCTTACTAATTTGCGTGAACCAGTGAGATTTTTAAGTGTGTTTGTGTATCAGTTCTCTTTAGTTTTGTGTATGTCTACGAACGAGCGCGCGTGTATGTGTGTGTGGGGGAGGATACTCCTTAAGCACAAAGCAGGATAACGTTCAGATAAATTTTATTGGGTTGCTGAAACTTTAATAATCAACAAATCGATGAACAGGCAGAGAAATGGACTACTGTCCGCATGACACTCGAAGTCTGCTGGGAAACAAAATCATACTGCGCAGGCGCAATCCGCCTATTCGTGTTCAAACCTCATTATACTTCAGTAGTCTCTAGTAGCGCAGTGCAATGTACGAGGGTCGCTCATTAAGTAATGCCCCACATTTTTTTCCTCAGAACATATTTATTCAAGATGGCTCAAATTTAGTGACAATATAAATCAATGTTTCCTTTACACATACTATTTTTCCACATAGTCCCCATCAACTTGTACGGTTTTACGCCAGCGTGGAACAAGTGCATGCATGCCTTGCCGGTACCAGCTCTTGTCCTGTGCACGTAGCCATGTCCTCACTGCTTGAATAACGCTCTCGTCATCTTCAAATCTTGTTCCGCGGATAGCATCTTTAAGTGGCCCAAAGAGATGGAAGTCGGAGGGTGCCAGATCTGGACTGTAGGGTGGATGGGGTAGCACCGTCCAACCCAATTTGGTGATTTCTTCCCGGGTTCTCAGACTTGTGTGAGGGCGTGCATTGTCGTGCAGGAGCAAAATTTCTGTTGGATGCTTGTGAGGCCGAACTCGTCGAAAACGCTTCTTGAGGGTTTTCAGGGTCCTGATGTACGCGTCTGAATTGATGGTCGCACCTCTTGGCATCACATCCACAAGAATGACCCCATCACTGTCCCAAAAGACAGTCATCATGACTTTTCCGGCGGAGGGAGTTGTCTTGAATTTCTTCTTTCTCGGTGATTGAGGATGATGCCACTCCATTGACTGCCTTTTTGTCTCTGGCTCAAAGTGGTGTATCCAGGTTTCGTCACCTGTAATGATCCGGGACAGAAAGACCTCTCCCTCAGCATCAAAACGCTCCAACAATTCAGAAGAAATCGTTTTCCTTTGAATCCTGTGGTCTGCTGTGAGACTTCGTGGAACCCATCTTGCGCACACCTTCGAATATGCGAGAGCCTGGATAATTGCAATCACACTTCCATTGCTGACTGAAAGCTGTTGGGCCAATTGTCGAGTTGTGACGCGCCGATCCTCACGAATAATGGCATCCGCGCGGTTCAACATGTCTGGAGTGGTGGCTGTGGCAGGACGCCCAGAGCGCGGCAGATCACGGAGCTCGGTTTCTTCACTTCCTGAAGCTTTAACTCTCTTAGCCCAGCGACCAACGGTGCTCCTATCGACTGCACAGCTTCCATACACAGCACACAAACGTTTATGAATGTTCACCACCGTTTCTTTTTCAGCAACAAGGAATTCAATTACAGCTCGTTGCTTGTAACGAGAGTCGTTCACAGACGCCATTTTAACAGTTCACTACAGCTCCGCTATCGGTTGGAATCATTTGAAACTCCGTACACGAACGCGGGAAACATCAAATCTCAAGCATGTAAAAGTACACTTTTCTATCTTCATTATTGGCTGAGAAAAAAAATGTGGGGCATTACTTAATGAGCGACCCTCGTATATATAAATAATGTTGCAGGGGTGGACGTATGTTTCGTGAACGAGTATAGCGTAGCTCCCAGCGGACAGTAGACGATAGGTTTGCCACGCCTATTTCTAAATGCGTTATCGAGAAGGTGTGATAAATCTGTTAACCTGAAAATTCGTTTTCACAGTCCACAGAAACTATTGAAAGGACCCGTAATACCCGAAATTTGTATGAAGTTTTAATATTCAAATCCTACAGAGCAGAAATGTTTTAAATCTGTTGTTGAGTGATATATCGGGGTCGAAATAGTACGATGTATCCGAGGAAACCTTGAAAGTAAGCAAGAAATTTGAAGATAGGTTAAGTAATGTAGATCAGTCAGTAAAGTGACTGTCGGTGGACTGCTTAACCACAGTTCGCTTCCCGGTAAAGACAGTGATTATTTCTCTTCGCCGCCATATTCATAGCGCCCCAGAGGCCCAACAGACACTCCAATAAATACAGTTCAACTATTTCAGGACAGCTCCCAGTGATGGGCTCTTGTAAACCTGGTAATGAACTTTCGAATTCCATGAAAAACAAGGCAATTTATTGTGCTCTGAGTAATATTTGCTTCTCGGGAACGGCTCCGATACATGGCGTTAGTTTACCACGCCCAGATCACTTGTAGGCCACACCCAGCCTCCCATCCAAACAGCGACGAGGGCTCTTTCACATTAAATAAGCAACTGCAATGCAAGCTTTTACCAATTACTTCCTAGTGTTGTGATAATGCATTGTCCTACACTCTATTTGAATCCATACTGATCTGGTCATAAAACACGAAGTTGCTAGTCGCTGAGCTCGTCAAGGACTATCCTGCCTATTATGTAAGCCGAAGGTTCAGTACCCTGTTCACAAGAGCTCATCATTGATCACTATTCTGAGCCACTGCAATGCAGCGCACAGAGTTACACAATATTATCCTACAGAGCACCTAGTTTCTTTTGTGATCTCTCCCCTTCAGATTTCCGTATTAAAGTTTGTGTGCATTTTCCACCTCTCGCCACTCGTGCTACATACTTTGCTCGACTCATCTTCTTGATTTTATCACTCTGGTAATATTCGGTAAAGAACACTTTAACGGCGTACGAAGTTCAAACACTGTAAAAGTGTGTTCAAATCTGATTCGAGGCACACCTGTATGTCCTCAGTCGTCTGTTTTTTTTTTTTTTGCTGTCCTGCTGAGATACGATCATAAAATGTGCTGACCCCATGGTCTTGAGTGAAGAACACTGATCTTTAGCACAAATATTATGCTTATCTTTGGTCCGCTGTCCGAAGTATTGATATTCACTTGTCTGTTTGGTTTTTTCTGAATGTATTATAACTTCCGTTCATAAGGTAGTATATTTGCGTCATATTGTGAATTAGGTTAATATTTTAATATTTTCCGTCAAATCACAATTTTAATAAGATAATAAAATATAAAATATTTAAAATATCATTTCACGTTCCGCATCGAATGATCGATTTACAAATTGAAACGTCTCTTACGACATGTTTCGGTTATTAAAATAATAACTTCCGTTGTTGTAAAGTATTACCAGTAAAGTTTGCATCAAATTAGAAGCAGCACGATGTTATTCGAACTGCTAGTAGTGAAACACGTCACTTGCCAGGCCGCATACACAGACTTACTTAATTCTCGCGTATTGTAGGAACTTAAGAAAGGGGTCATTTTACTACACTATCGTACTCTGACTATTCCTGTTCCAAACACATTGTACTTCAGTAGTCTCGAGTAATGGAACGCATTATGCATGTTAATAGTTTTGCGGGGACTAATGTTTTGTTATAGAATATAGAAGTGCCACGGTGGTCTAGCGGTTAGAACGCTGGCCTTGTAATCCTGGGGTCTCGGGTTCGATTCCCGGCGGTGCCCGAATTTATAACTTGTGTTGGGCAAGGCCGTGGTCTAGGCAACACGGAGTTTTCCTCCGGGGGCTTCCCCGGTTTCTCCGTGGCATCCCAACAATTACTCCATTCACACACACACAGAAGAAGGCAATGGCAAACCACTTCTGGATCATCTGCCAAGAACGTATATGAACAGGTCCCAGTCCGAGAAAAGGATGGAAGGATCCTCTTCATATGGACCTGTCGTCAGACAGAACACTAAATAAATAAAATAAAATAGAATATAGCGTAGGAATTCATGAACACGTGACGCCCAGCGAGTTCTATTGGCTCGCAGACAATACGTGATATTTAACAAGCATTTCTGCAAACTTATTTTTGACTTCTGTGTATTTACTAATACAACGAAGAACGTTTTTCACGAAAAGTGGTTTAAGGATGGCAATAGTGAGGGCCGTGCAGTATCACGACACACATATGTAAAGGTACTTTTGAATCAACACATACAAAGCTCAATTGATTAATTCTGTTTATTCTGAGATCAAAATTAATTATGAGAAAAAGTGGTAGGTGATTACTCGATAAATGTCTATACTTGAGGTCTGCAATATAACGTGACAAGCAGGCGCTCTGATAATGAACTGCTTTGTTAACGTGTCAGCGGTACTGACGAGTACTGTCAAAATATCACTCAACGTCTCTTGCTCTACTACAACAACGAGCAATGTGGAACCACTTTGAAAGGAGAAAAGCTTTGTTGTGCCTTCACGTATATAAAATAAACAAGAGTGCGCTGTTGAATAATCATAGAACCCCTAGAATTAATTCATTGCGTTAAACTCAATTAGTTGTTTATGATTTGAAGCTTTCACGGCGACTAAGTATAATAAATTTTTCTCGGGCTACCAGCTGTACTTTACATGGCTGGTAGCTCCAGAAGAATTTAGTGTATAAATTAGTCGTTCTATACGCAATATTTTTGTATCGTTTTCGAAAACATTATCTGGAAATGGAAAACGGAAGTTGCACATATATCGCTCTTAATATTGTGTGTGTATGATTGCTGTGTGTTGTTGTATATAATATTAATTCATACGACTTCAATTTGGAAAATTTGTATGTGATGTATTTCCAACAAACTGATCGTGTCTGTTTTTTCATTGAATCTGTGATCTCCTCTAGAAAATATCTGAAACTAAATATGTTAAAATAAGTTTCTTCTTACGGAAGGCCACGTGTTTAAACACTATATTGAATCAATTGAATAAAAATTTACTTGGATATTATCCATCGTCTAGTAAATATAAAACGTAAAACGACGTTTCGGAGATGGGACTCTATCTCTGTATTCAGGTTCCTACACAGTTGGGCCCACTAGATAGAGCTAATCCCTATCTCCGTACCAATATTTTATATTATTATATTTTATTATATTTACTAGACGATGGATAATATCCAAGTAAATTTTTATTCAATTGACTCTTCACCATCGTCAAGAAGTTTTAGATTTGATATACTATATTGAATATGTTATGAAAAACTACTAAATTTGTATTATCCATAAAATGTCTCCGACGATATCAGTAGGTTTATTATATTTTCTGAAAAATATCAACGTATCTTTAAAATGCAAATAACATCCTCAAGCATTAAGAGAACAATAATAGTCACATGATGTTAGGATGATCTAATCAAGGTCGATGGGATGGAAGCGACATGACGGTGGCGTGAGAGAAATGAGAGACGAGTAATATCATTAGTCTGACAAACTTAAAGGAAGAAAACACTTGGGATAAATAAAATAGCTTTGTTGTTAAATATCCGAGACTGGTTCGTCTGCCTCAAGATAGTCCAGTGGCAGGTTTTTGTTGACGCAGCAGAAGAACCTCCGCTTTCGTAAAAATATTCTCCTCCATGTATGTGGTTAATAATTCTTTAGATTCCTTCTTCTTCTTCTTATTTCCATAGTTACAGTACAAACCGGTTAGAAATATGTACTTCTCAACGTTTACGAGAAGGATCAAGATGTTTTCTTCCGCGCGCTCAGTAATTCAAATAAATATTTGTAACCAGACCTTCTCGGTCATTATTTATTGTGTCATTTATGTTTAAATAACGGGGTATCTTTAACGTTAATTTTCGGTAAGACGGGGTTAGTAAAGTCTTACGTGCTTACGCTGCTCCCAAAAGTTATTGTCTTATCTCATCTAAATACTGTTTCGCCGTGATTTTGCAGCAACTTCTCTGACATCGGAGTGATTCATATAGTCTACACTAGAAGCAGCAGGCGCAAATACTGAACGGAAGGTAACACAGTTACACAATAAGAAATTATATGCGTCTGAGTGAAAGATGTAGACTTCGAACCACGTACTTTCAAAATAAGAAGTAGATGTGCTAACCTTCCAACCGCAACATCTTTCACTTTCTTTCAAGGCTCAGCTACTGAGTTTCTATTCATTGCGCATTTGTTCATATTTCAGTAAAAAATGCCCACTCCATTCCTTATTATATTACCTTTTATTACTTCTTCTTATTTCTTCCTGTTACGTTTTCTTTCGTCATCTCCTTTTTCTGTCTTCCTTTTTTTTCCTTCCTCTTTCTTTGTTTATTTACTTTTTCCTTTCCAGTCTTTCTGTCTTCCTCCTTTTGTCTCTTTCCTTTATTTCTTCTTATTCCTTCCTTTGTCTCGTTCCATCTCTCTCTTCGCAAGATTTTCTTACTTTCTGCCTTCCTTTATCGCTCTTCTTACGTTTTGCTTGTTCTTTCCTTTCTGTTCGTGTTTTAAGTATGCGGATTCCGAATGAATAGATCCCTTATATTTCCCCCGCATTCAGAACAGGGTTCGCGGCCCGTTTTTCTTCTGTTGATTTGTCTATAAATGTGTCGCCCATGCGTTTTATTATTTTAAAAATACAACATTTTATTTTACCAAAAAAGTTATTATTTGTATTAATATTATTTTCGATACACAATTTTATATTTTCTGTTGGTCACGTACTGGCACATCTACACCACAATGGTGCGAAAGAAACTTGGAGAGGCGAAAACTTAAAAAGGCAATACTGCGAGAAAATTATATAGTTATTAATCCACCGCAGCACGCACTTGTCGCCATAAGCACACCAGCGTGAATCGCTTTAGCCCCGAAAATTGCAACCGTATTGTTACATCAGTCTTGACTGACTGCATTCAAAATATTTTTATCAGTTCAAGATGACACTGTTATCTACGTAGCAGCATGTGTGAAATACATTTATCTCTGTCGGAAGTAATAGGAAATGGATGGTCCTATTGGGACCCAGCCTTTGTTCGTTTCAACAAGACTGATTTTTGGACTCGCCCTTATCAACATGGTATCTTTATTCCTCGTAATTTTATTTACCTTTAATATTTTAGACAGTAATAGCACTATTGTTCTTCTTTTGTTCACGTCCAACTAACTTCATAAACAGACACACAGATGTTTATAAATAGAAGCTAGACTCGGTCCGATAATCGTAGTTTGGAGACGAGAATTCTACATCTGTTTGTTATAGAACATCTTTCTGTATTCACTTGAAGCATGCTGTGACTGTACATCGCTCAAGGGAACTCTGAGCGAGAAACAAGGCAGATATGGGCACAATGTGTGAGGGAAGTTAGTTTCTAAGACTTGCTGGAACAATGTGGTACATCGGGGACACTTCTAGTACTGGAATGTGTCCTCTGTCATAGACTGCAGCATGGCCGTACTTTACGCGTGTCCCCACTTGCGTTAACACTGCACAGTGCACCACAGACTACAATTTAAACCGCCAGCCTCCCTTCACAATCTCGTAGTCTTATTTTATCGGTTACAGAACATTTGGTAAGAAACTGCCTCATTACTTTGTCTTAAACCCATCTTGTGCCTAGTATTTCAAATTGAAACTATCATCATCTCATATTTCTGTAAGACAGGTGGTTAGAAAGTAACTTCATATCTGGAAGTGAATTGTAAATAATAATATGGATGATACCACGCCATTGTACGGTTAATAAAATAGCGGAAGTTGAACCACGTATCATTACGTTGGACGAGTTTTTCGATCCTGTGTCCATACAGAGTTATTACCCTCTACTTTCAACATTTTCCATTGCTGTTAAAATAAGCTACCAGTTTTAAATATGTATTCATCCCCTTACAGTGCTGAAGCAACATCCCGGCGATTAAAATTACATCTCTAAGTAATTTTATTTCCCACGTTTAAAACGATTTGTACATGCTAAATTCGAAACCAGAACGCTCAGTCCATTTCAACTCTTTCAGTTACATCGGTGCGGAGTCAACGTGGAGTTTGCAACTTAGGATTTCGAGGTTGTGCGGCGTAGAATGATGAAAGTTATCCAACGTTTCGGCAAACATTGCAGTTGCAGTCTTCAGGGTGAATGTGGCAACTGCATTGTTTGAAGAAACGTTGACCGCGGTTCATCTCCGAAACTTAAACTTCAGCCACGAGAACAACTTAAAATGTGTTCTCAATGAACTACTTCGGAAATGTAAGGAATATTGGGGAAAACTAAAATGTTTGTTCCTGAACTAAGAAAAAATTTCACACGCTTATACTGGCGGAAACTTACGCAATGTTTTTATTTTAAATAATATTGCCTGCGTAAATATTTTCACCAGCGATAAGAAATGTGGCAGTCTACGGTCATTATAAATTTGTGCTTTGCAGTCTAAAATCGACAGCTCAGTTCCTTGGGACATTTATTAAAATAATGCAAGACTTTATTCGTGACAGAACCGACAGAAAAAGTATTCACTAATCATAAAAGGGTAGCCTACACGTAAGTTGTTTGAATCTTTATAACCTACGGAAATGCTCTAATCGCCTCAGAGTTTAAATTACTGGGAAGGCAGTTAGATCTTCTCGTGATGCGTAAATATAACCCCCGGTGTTTATGTTGGCTAATTTTACTGTCCTGTCATAGAAGAACTTTGCTTTGTAGCCTGCTTTCCTTATCTGTGGAAAAACGCAAGCTTATGAAATAGCAAGCTGTCTGTCCAACTTTTTAAGACGCTGAAAAATTTTAATTGCATTTGCCATTGGATATCATTCCAAACTAATCTACTTTTTAATTTATCGCAATCAATATTAACAACTTAAACTTGTAGTGTGGTAGCATCAATAACGTCTTTTAATCCAAGATCATGAAACTTTATCTTCTTATTCTTCTTCTTCTTCTTTATTACGCCGTCTCCTTTACATGAGGTTGGCGACATATTATGAGCAGGATCCTTCCATCCTTTTCTCGGACTGGGACCTGTTCATATACGTTCTTGGCAGATGATCCAGAAGTGGTTTGCCATTGCCTTCTTCTGTGTGTGAATGGAGTAATTGTTGGGATGCCACGGAGAAACCGGGGAAGCCCCCGGAGGAAAACTCCGTGTTGCCTAGACCACGGCCTTGCCCAACACAAGTTATAAATTGGGGCATCTCCGGGAATCGAACCCGAGACCCCAGGATTACAAGGCCAGCGTTCTAACCGCTAGACCACCGTGGCCATCATTTATTTATTTAGTGTTCTGTCTGACGACAGGTCCATATGAACAGGATCCTTCCATCCTTTTCTCGGACTGAGACCTGTTCATATACGTTCTTGGCAGATGATCCAGAAGTGGTTTGCCATTGCCTTCTTCTGTGTGTGAATGAAGTAATTGTTGGGATGCCACGGAGAAATCGGGGAAGCCCCCGGAGGAAAACTCCGTGTTGCCCAGACCACGGCCTTGCCCAACACAAGTTATAAATTCGGGCACCGCCGGGAATCGAACCCGGGACCCCAGGATTACAAGGCCAGCGTTCTAACCGCTAGACCACCGTGGCGGTCATGAAACTGATTTTTACCAGTTTTTGCATTTTTAGTACGACAACATTTCTGAAAAATGTAAAACAACAAGGTGGCAGTTGTACGATGGAGTTAGAAATGTGAAGTTGAGTGTAAAGGTATGTTGTAAACATACCCAAAAAAGTGTGGAAGACATGCTTATTAAAAGTCAGTATGTAAACAATGCAGGATTTTTAGATTATGTCGGATAGCTTTAATGTAATACGTATCTGTAATCAAGCAATGAATTCGTCTCATAAATATACGGATTATTCAGAAAAACACCAAGAATTTTAAACGCACAGTACTATATAATGACAAGTATTTTTGTTTCGACTGTACCCTGCGTCTGCTAGTGGAGAGACAAATCTTGATAGGATGGAGTGATACAGGAATAACGACGGCGGAAAATGGAAGAAAAGTGAATTAAATATTTTATGAGAAGAAACGCATAGAGGCCTTTACGAGAGGAAGTCGAAAACAATTTTCGTTTATGTCTTAAAAGTGGTGTTGGCAGCTCTGAAAAAGATACCTGTCATAAACAATATGAACCTACCTTAATTACTATTTAGTAGATTTACATTGTCTCTCGAGTAGTGGATATATTGTGACACGTTTAATGTGACTGATCTGTTGACAGGATGTTCCAAAGAATAACAACTATTTTGTTAATTTTTTTCCAGAGGGTGTGTATACTGGTGACGAAATTTTGCGGAAAACTTGGCACATTGTTTTAATTTTGTGAGTCACATAACAGTTTAAATTTCGAGGTTTGTGTGTTGATGTGATTTGGGTTCTGGACGACCATCGACTGTAATGTGTGATAAAGTTTAGTAGATCGGTCAGCGTATCCGGGACTACCAAAGAACGGTTACTGATTAAATTTCTTCTCAAATTACTTGACTATTTCTCACGGAAATATGCCAAAGATACAAAATACAATTCTTACTTTGATTTATTTAGTAAATTTGTGGGCCACTGTATGAAATGCATTGAAAATATGTTCGACGATGTGATTATGTGAAGGAATTTTGTGAGATTTTAGGTTCTCAAGGCGGTGAATATGTCGTTATTCTGACTTGTGACGCTATGTGGACCTGTAGATTTCTACCAACGTTTCAGAGAAATATAGTGTCTCCGAAACATCATCCACACTTGTAGAAACTTATTCTAAAATTGCCTTTAGTTTTAAACTGAGGTATAGCCTATAATTCTGTTAAAAGGACTTGAAGAACCATATTTTATTTGAAGATGTCTATTTTCTGTGTTGTTGCGCCGTGTAGTCTAATAAACTGACCCCCGTAGAAACCTCAAATCCTACATATTTTATTTGGTTTCAAGCTGATAACCCGAAAAACGTGGCTAGAAATTAATTGTGTTAACTTGTAAGCGAGGTTTCTTGGACACTAGAGGCTGATCCTTCTTTTTCTTAGCCTTTAGAATTAAGTCTGAACGACCTGTTTTAAATATGATTTGGTTGCGTTTCTCAAACAAACGTATTAGGCCTAGGATTCGCCTCTCTGTGAATGTGTTTGTTTCTTTGTTGGCAGTTTGATGGAAGTGAAAACTACGTATTGCCTTTCAGGCTGCAACTTTAAAGTTTCTAAAGAAGCGTTAGTACTGTGACAGCCCACTCTGAGTTCGATTCTCGAGCAGGCAGACCGGAGATGGACTTAGACTGGACTTTTGGCAATTACTCCAGTTTATATGCAAGGAATGCTAATGCAGTAAGGTTTACTTGACCAAATGGGCCTTCATATCTCCACCAGGAGTTGGGAACACATTAGAGACTCCAGACTGGAGATTGGCTGTAACAAAACTCTCCACAGAGATGAAACACAGCGTCATCTTTGACAGAACAGAAGACATAGCCATTATCTGCACCTACAATTTCACATCATCAGGGAAACCATTTAATTAACAAAACATTCTCATTATTGCATTGTAATTTTTGTAAACCATTGAACACCGTGTGTCTGCAGGAAACAGACAGCCTCAGCCTGGAGATGTTTGAGATATTGGAGAATCGAAAGGAGAAGATGTTGGACACGGCAGAGAAGTGTTTCACCACTGCCAGCAAGGTCAGCGGTCAAGTGAATCTTTGTTTGTTTCGCTGTTCTGAGTGTTTTTATTTTTAAAATTGCAGATGTAGGCCATTTATCTCATATGACTAACTCCATGGAGCAGAGTTTATCTTAAGAAGCTCGTAGTCTCTCGGGTAACGAAGAAATTCCCCATCTTGCATGCGATCGGAAGGTTCATTATCGTGATGACCAAGTATCTACGACTGGCCCCTGACCAGTCCATTCCTAAGGAATTATTAAAAATCTATTTTAATATTATCCCTTATCCAAGCCTTTGTCTTCCATGTGGTCTCTTCCTTTCAAGTTTTCTGACTAAATTTTTTTATCTATTTCTTATCTCTCCACGTGTTTACCCATTTGATAATTCCCTTTGATTTGTCGTCATAATACAGAAAGGCAGCTCAGACTAGGTATGCTTCGCCCTGTCTTTAATAGGAGAAGTCGCATGTCCATCGTAAATGGCGTGCTGTTTTGTTAGACGGTCATATGTCCTATGATAGATTATACATCAGCTATAATTTTTGTGGCTAAAATATCAGGATTGGTGTATGTTGACAGATATGGTATGCTGCAGGAGAGGATTCTGGAATACAAGATGAGCGCTGGCTGCATCACTATATGCTGGGTAAAGTGGCAGAGAAGAGAGACCACAATCCAAGAGTTTTCCTTAGCCATTTTGCAAAGGTAAGAGCAGTAGGCTTCCTTGGTGTTTTTATAAATGGATTATAATTATTCTTGGTGTTGTGAAATAAGAGCCCAGTTAGAATTAGAGGTAAAATGATCAAGAGAATTGGGTTTGTGAGTGGGATCCTGGGAAGGCTTGCAGAGATGGCTATGAAACTCCTCCTCAGACGACGCGAAGTGGGAAATGCCCTCAGACAATTTGTCTAGGGAGGCAGGATTGGACTGGTCTGAAACTTTCCTGTCGGCAAGGTCACGAGCCCCGTAGGTCAGCTGGCATAGGCGCATCATAATCCTGGTGTACTGATTAGGAAAAATGTTGTCAGCCCAAATGTAAGTTTCTATTTCCTGGATCTGATTAAATTTATTGTACAAGGTTCACAACTCACCAGAGGTTTGATGGAGTCCGAGGCGGACGCGTGAATCTCGCTGCCTGCTAATTACGTAAATATTCTTGGAGGCCGGTGACCTTCCGTATGTTGATCTCATATTCCAGCTCATCCTTCCTGAGGTAGTCCAAATTCGGAAGTGCACGATCCATTGTAAAGATGATAAACAGCTGACAGATTAACAACAATTCACAATAATCAGTACAAAAGAAAAAAATATGAGTGCAATAACATCTTGAGTTAGATAGAATCACAAAACCACGCTCTGTGCTACCACTTGATATGCACAAAGGCCCAGAACCCTTGATAAGAAAATGGTTTATTAACAAACTGTGAACTGAACAAGAGTATGCCTGTTGAATGTAGACGCAACGTTTATTGCAGGCTTGCGAACACCTTCATCAGACGCAGGCTAGTTATGCCCGTAGGATAAGCTACAGTAATCCACAGAACTTGGCAGTTGAAGCCTTAGAAGTCTACTATAGGATCCACGCTTGCATACTTAAATATTTGGAGCAGAATGAAGGCAGAAGGCTCGATGACAATTTGAAGACGCTGTTTGAAAAAATGCTCAAGGATGCTGCCGCAGGACCATTCATGGCTTCTAATTTGAGAGAAATAGAAGGGTAAGCGTGTTTCTGTGTCATAAGCTACCGTATTGCTTATTAAAGTAACTTGCAGCAGGTGTGTTGTATGACAGCCTTGTGAATTAATTTTGTTAGAGTACCCGAAACTGTTGTCGAGTCTTTTAAATTATAGATTCCAACAGAAAGTGAGTGAGCGAAAGAGTGATTCATTTGTGGAAATTTGCTTGTGTTTATTGATTGTAGCTGCTAATTTTAACATTTCTTTATCTGAAATAAACATGATTTTCAGTTTTCTTTATTTTTATTGTAATACTATGTGGGGGCTTTTTAAATGTTTGTGGAACTAGGAAGTTGTTTGTAATAAACTGAGAATTTTCTTTAGTTCCATATTTGTAAGTATTCTCTTAAAATGTCTCTGTTGTTTCAACAGGTTTATAATTTTCTTTCGTATTCCGTATTTACTTGCTTTAGGAAAGCCGAGAGTGACGAAGAAACGACCGCCCGTGTCTTTGGATATTTTCGAAGAGGTCCCATTTACAAAGAAAGCACGTCTGGATTTGCCTCTGGTTAGATTATTATTAAATATAAAGCACTATATATAGTAACAACTGTGAGCACATATTTAAGAATGCCTCATTGCAACTTCTTTAACAATTTGTAACCCAGTGTCAGCTGGCAATTGACGTGACGGCGTTACGCCACTGCAGCGCAAAAGGTTGTAATATTTTACTTCTTAATACAACGTTTGCAAGTTACTGACAACAACAGTTACGTGTGTTCTTATTGGTGGTCAAGTGTAGGAATTGAGGCAGTGGGACACAGGAATAAACAGAATATGGGAATAGCTGAGGAGAAGAAGATTAATTGATCCTTGGGATTTTACTCGGGGGAAAGCTGTCTGCCACCTGACCAGCCTACTGCTTGCCAGGAAATCAGTGGATTATGTTCAGTACACTTGGCAGGCTCACTTCATATCTCAACAGAAAATTGGCTGAGATCATTAAGGGCACTCCTGTCTTCTACAGATGTATCTGTCTCAATTTGACGTGCATTGTGTAAGTACACTAGCAATATGATGTATTAGATGTGCTTGTCATGTGATAGAGTTAAGTCTGTCCAAGAATATGTGGCACTGTTTATCATTACAATGCCCTTTGTAACTTGGTTGTTGTATTTCTTGTGGTATAGCTCTTTTGCAAGATGTTTGTTAAAATATTAGAGTGTTCGAGCTGTCTGTTAGTAAAGATTCCTTTGCATATGAATCTTTATCAGAAAAGCTATCAGACTGGTAAACATTTATTGACATATATTGAGGTTGACACTGCATCAGCACAACATTTTTTTAAGTTGAATGGTTTGTTGAGGACCACTACATGCTTCAGCCTTAATTTTTAATCTTCACTAGTGTCTCTTTAAGTGCTTGAATGTAAGAGACAAGACTGCTAAGTCGTGTACATGTTTGAAGCAGATAACTTTCGCATGGACCCATTGCAAATGCTTTACGATTATTCATATGAGTTATTTACCAGGAAGCATGGGATGTCTGAGCTAGAGTAGAAACACAGTTTTTTTACCAGGTTTAGAAGCACATTCTGAAATGGAAGGGAGAGAAATTTAAGTGGTATAGCTCTTTCGCAGGATGTGTTCGAGCCGTCTGTGAGTGAAGATTCCTTTGCGTATGAATCTTGGAGGTAGAAGGTACCTTTGCACGTTTTATTGATCTTGATATTGGATAGTCAATCAGCATATGATTATCATGTTGAAGGGGTCCTGGGATCTTAATAAACATTGTGACCACAACGAGAAATTGTTGTGTAGACACACTGTCAATTCAGTAATCAGCGTGCACTAAAACGCATCTCGTAAAACTGTTTATTGACGTAATGTCAGATATAAAAGTATTGTTTTGTGGAATGGCCTCTGTGGTAAGTTGCATTCTTTATTCTGTTCTGTTTCTGCTTGTTAAAGTTGTTTCATAGAGATTGCTGCTGGTGTGTCATGGAGAGATGTTTCCTCAAGGTAAGGCATTTTGGTTGGCTCTCCTTTACTTAGTGGGGAATCCCCACGTCCACAGTACAGAGTGTCTAAGTATTTGTGACCAGGTTGGTGGCCCCAGCACTCTGCCAGTTCCTCATAGTAACTAGCTCCTTAGCAACTACAGTCATCATTCCATCACTTCTGCATGATGTTCTGGCAGATGCATTTCTCTCCTAATCTTCTGTGAGCGTGGAAATGAGCTTTTGTAGTGCGTAAGAGAAACAAATTTCTTGACTAGCTGAATATCAAAGTTTTCAGAGAAGGTTTTGCGTCATGGACGTGTTTAATTCGCCATTTTGCAAGCAGGACGTGATCAAGATATTTCCTCATCAGCACAAATCTAAGGTTGCCAAGGAGACAAATATTACCAATTTAATGACTCAAGCCTCACCTTCGTCGCTTGTTTCCACACATTTGCTCGACATTTTTTAGAGCGGGTTACCTTGGCATCTGACTAATTGTTGAATACCTATGTACGCGCATCTAATTATAGGGCTGATACTAACCAAATGTAACACAGACGTAATTAGCTATAAGAAGATGAAAGGGGTTTGGTAAGCATTTTGTAGTTATTGCAAACCTTTTTATACATTTTCAAGATTTCCATCGCCAACTGTTTTGATATGGGCGACAGGAAGTCTTTATCTTGTCCACTGAAGACAAGTTTATTGTTTCGTCTTCAATTACATGCACAGCTGCAAATGGCCCGCTGAGGTCAGCACGCCCGGACTTTGAAGGGTCAGAGAAGGTTGTCAACACTGCATCTTTCAAATTACACGACATATTATTTGCAAATGATATTTTATGAAGCCAACTAATTGACTATATGGCTTACCGAACCCGAAGGTTCATCACCGAATTAACCGAAGCCCTGTCCTGGGCCAACAAAATCCAGGCTCCGTCAACTCCTATCTCCCATAGATCCCGCCTGACATTATCCTCCCATCTACGTCTAGGTCTCCCCAGCGGTATCTTCCCTTCAGGTTTCCCAACCAATACCCGGTGCACACCTCTTGTCCCATCCATGCGCGCTACATGCCCAGTCCATCTCAGTCTTCTCGATTTAATCACCCTGACAATACTGGAGGAGGAGTACAAATTTTTGAGCTTATCATTATGCAGTTTTCTCTCCTAGGCCCAAATATCCTCCCTTTGAGTGAGAGACCACGTTTTGCACCGATGCAAGACAACTGGCAGAATTATTGTTTCGTATATTTTAATCTTCAGGTTCTTAGAAATCAAACGTGAAGACAAAATATTTTGAACTGAGAAGTAGCAGGCATTTTCGCAATTTAGCCTCCCCCTAATTCCGTCGTGAATATAATTTTGATTTGTTATTGTTGTTTCATTGTTCCGTAAACCCGCGTACTATATAGTAACAGTATCAGAACTTTAACCTGATTTTCGACCACTTTCTAGGTCACTGACAATTTACTCTGGCCGATTAAACTCACGACGTCGCTTTCATTGCTGTTGTAAACCACGTGCACTCTTAGCTTCGTGTTGTTGATGTTGTGTCCGTGCTATGAATGCTTTCACGGAATATTGTGACGTATTCGAGTGTGGTGACCAAAGAACGTAGAAGGGAAAATCAAGGTAATGCATCGTGGAGATGTTCTTTGTATGTCGACTGTTGAACGTTTGAATACAGTCTCGCGAATAATGGTATACGTTATAAGTGTGCGCATAGTGTGGACAATGGAGTGCTGACAAGAATAGGGGTTCTCTCTGCGTTTCTGATAATGTCATCTCTGGTCGCGACGACGATGGCGCCATCATTCTACTTCGTGTGTTTGGGATTGTTTGACAAAGATATTTTGTTGTGACTTCTGCTTCTGTTTTGTAGCGTGATTATTAATCTTTTCTGTGTTCGTTAAGAAATAATTGGCTAAGAGCTTAATATTTTTTATTACATTATCATTTATCTTTATTAATGAGGTCAATATTTCTGTAGAATGTTTCCCTGATTTGTTTCTTTCATGTTTTCCAGACTGCTTTTATTTTGTTGGTCTGTTCGAGGCTGTTTAGTCTGGTTGTCACATTTAATCTGATTTAGACCTCGAGCAAGTAAGTATCTTATAATATTTCGTGCAGTGAATTTTCATTACTTGGTTGTTCCACTATTAACAAATTAGGTAATCTTTTTTTATCTTTGTGATCCAATCATTCTTTTCAGATATTTTATCACTGTTTTGGTGGTGAAACTTGCTTATACATTTTTAAGAGATTATTTAGGAATATGTTGAATTTTGAATCTACATCAAGGCTGTTTAATACTGAGTGCCAATTTTCATTCGATGTGTTATACATTCTTTAATAGTGTCTTCATTTCTGAGTCTGATTGATATTCTATACTTATGATAACTGGAGATCGACTTTTTTATTATTAATATTACTAGAAGTTGTACATCGGAATCAGATGGAGTAATTTGGAATTTTTATGGGGAAATTAACTATTGCCATGACATTGAAAGATGCTAGTCGGGCATTTTACACATTTTTATGGTAACTTTCAATAAGATAATTTGTATTAATGATAATGGGACCACAGATGACATGTTCTGCTGTAGGTTTATAAAGATAATTTATAATGCTTTGTAACTTGTTTAGGAAAGTCAGCATTGCACAAGCTTCTCGTTGCCCTTTGAGTTAAGTTGTAATCCACGTATGGTATGATCATTCCTATTTAAGGATGAATTGTCAGTTAATCCAATATGTGATTTGTCTGCATTGCAAAGGGCACACTCAAGTAGAATATTTCCACTCCCCACCCACTTGTCTATATTGGGCCTGTCATGGTTGCAGAAGGAAATTACTAGAAATCTGGTGACTTTGTAGATTATGATTGCATAATGTCATGAAAGAGAAATTTATGGGTATGTACTTGTTCGGTAAGCTCCTGATTAGCAGTGTTTGGAATATTCATGCATTACTTCTTTTTTAAATAAACACAGGTGAAATAGGCCTTTGTGTACTTAAGAAATTTGAGAACAGAGAATGGGCAACAGAATTTATAATAAAACTATGTGATAGTGATTGAGTGATTCCATCCTTGAAAGAACACCATATACCAGGCTGACCTACTGATGACGTATTTGGGCATAGTTTTCTGTGAGTCCAGTAACACTGGTTTGATTATGGGGGATACTTTCTCCAGAGCTAGTAAGAAATGAGGAAATCAAAAGTTCATGTCATGGTGCGTGCTATGAGAAGTTTTGAAAAGATTGACAGTGAACTGAAAAATGGCTTCAGACTGCCTGTTACAGTTTTATTTTTATGGAAGCCCCACAGCCCAAATGTTACGTCGAGTTTGAAATCTGTGTGTGTATCTTGTGTTTTCTTTTGATTGGTTTGCCAGCTCTTGCAACACAGACCTTGCCCATGAATTTAAGGTGCAGTGTGTCTTTTATGTGAATGCTCTTTGCTGGTCTTGCTGTTGTTCATTTTGTTTGAGAACATTTGTTGAAACTATCTTCACTATACCAGTGTTGAAATCTTGCAGGGATTGTGACTGGATGTTGATGTGCTGGTCAGGAGCCTGCTTCTGCTTTGCAAGAATTCACATGCCCATATTATTCGCTTGTTACAGAACTTTCATTCAGAATTTGTATGACGTTTTCATTGTAATGACAGCTTTTTAGCATGTACTTAAATACAAGGATACAATTTGGTCCAATATAATATGGGCTTTTATAGAAATTCCCTCAATGCACAACATTTACATTTTATGATATTCGTGCAGAGATAACCGTATGGAAATGACAGATGTAACTTGGGACACTCTTAATGTCTGTCACATCTATCGTAGGTGATATACCATTGCCATTGGTTTAAATTTTTGTCATGTTCATCTTCATTGAGGAATTGGTATACTAGTTTGCAGGCTGATCAGCATTGATAATTTCGCTAAAGAGCATTCACCAGTTGAGGAGGCTGTTTTTTTGTTAGAAAAAGAAAGTTTATTTTTAAATATTATTTGCACAAGTTTCAGCTGCAAAAGGTTAAAGTTTATGCTTGAGGAAGCACCCCACTGTTTCAAGGTACCAGATTGTAAGTGGTAGGGTGTGTGTCATTACATGTTTTGGGGCGGAATTCTGCAGCATAGCGTCGTTACATACTGTTATTTCATTATACTCGTATTTCTTTCAACGTCAATAATCACACATTTCCCAAATGATTGGGGTTTTATCTAATTTTTTATTCTACATTATTTAGCTTATTTAAAACCTCTGGTTTCCCTTCAATACGCATAAATCTTTTGCCTTTTACTGAAGATTTCTGTTGAGGGGAACATATGGTTCATACAGTTGCATTCCTACATTTGGATTACTGATTGATTTTTTTAACTTTGTTGTATTGAGAATGTCAGAAAAAAGAAGACTTCTGTGCAATTTTGTGATCTGACGTAATATTAATTTCAAACACTACCGTGTCCTTTTCAATTTACTGTGACAAATGCCATTGCCCATGTCAAATCCTAGATGAAAACTGCATGATTTTTCTTTATACATGCTGTATGTTAACAGGAATGGAACCTGGTCCTACAAAGAGGGTGAGGAAGGAGGAGACAGCTGCATGTGCCAGCAGCACGTCTGAAGGGTAAGTGTTCATCATTACTTCTCTCTGATGTACAGCACAGGGAACCTGTAAAAGTATGAAAGTAAATCACCAAGTGTATCTGAAGTCTTGACCTGATAATTTTCTGTCCTTTTGTTTGCTAGGAATTCAGACATCGCCATCGAGTTGCTGCAGTTGATGTGCAGCTATAGAGGTTGGCCGGCTCCATCTTACGAAGGACTTGTTGCCCAAGGCCTATACACCTACGCCTGTGTTGTGACAAAACAACAAGAAGCAGAATATTTGAAGCTTCAGGAAACAGGTTAGTTGAGGCTTAGCACCCGTTGGGTATACGATGAGTGCTGTGTTTGTGAATGTGTTGTCTATGATGTGGTTAGGAATACCAATAGGTGATGATTTTGTGTCGTCATAGTAATCTCTAATTTCCCTAGAAAATTTTAAAATTATTTTTAATACTCATTTGAATCGTATTCTTACATTTGGATTACTGATTGATTTTTTTAACTTTGTTGTATATAGAATGTGAGAACAAAAATGACTACTGTGCAGTTTTGGGATCTGACGTAATATTAATCTCAAACATTACCGTGTCCTTTTCAATTTACTGTGAAAATGCCGCTTATCTTAAATCCTAGATGAAAACTGCATGATTTTTCTTTATACAAGCTGCTTGTTCACAGGTGTGGGGTACGGACGGTCAATGCAAGAAGCCAAAGATGCAGCTGCTAGATTTCTTTTTGATAAGCTGTTTGTTCCTTCCGAATAGTAAGTGTTCATAATTACTTCTCTCTGATGTACAGAGAATATTTCCTTCAGCACAGGGAACCTGTAAAAGTATGAAAGTAAACCACCAGGTGTATCGGAAGTCCTGACTGTCTTTCCTTCTCTTTCTAGCAAGTCCGGCAACATACCTCCAAACCCCATTCCGACCCTGCAGGAAATGTGCAAGTACTTGCATTGGCCGGCACCTGTTTTCAGAGTTGCCCCAACACAGGAAGGGATGCACTCCTGTACCTGTGTTGTGAGGAAGCAAAATGAAGCAGAATATTTGAAGCTTCAGGAAACAGGTTAGTTGAGTCATAGCACTGGGTATACGATGAGTGCTATGTTTGTGAATGTGTTGTCTATGATGTGGTTAGGAATACCAATAGGTGATGCTGTATGTTCACAGGTGTGGGGTATGGATCTACTGAATATGGAGCCAAAAGTAAAGCAGCAAAAGTTATTATTGACAAGTTCTTAATTTGTTAAAGGTTCAGATAATTGTACTACAAGTTGTGTTCATAATTTTTGTTTTTATGCCTTGCAACACACTTATTGCAGGTGCTGTAAATTTAATTTAATTTCTGGTACATTTTGTCTACATACAGTGAAACGTCTATCCATCGTTCCCGGATGCATCGTCCGTTTTGTTCGGTTCCGAATACATCCCATATAAAATAATGTTACATTTTGCCGCTTCTATCGTTCCTCGAACTATCGTTTTATCGCATCGATTGTTCAAAAATCTTAGTCCCGGCCCACAATTTTCCCGCAATGATCGTTTCTGAGAAATTAAAATGCTGGGTTTTGAGATAAATTAATACCGAAAGACGCAGAATGTTTTTGGAATCCACAGCATCGGTAACCTATTATGTCGCCCAACCAGCACAGATTCTTTTGGAATGAGGGGTCAGCGGTGCAGGGGTGATAGTTGGAGTGAATGGCGGTGCTCATTGTCAGAAATTTTATGAGTTTAATTAGAGTGCACTCATATTTCGTTCCAGCGATGCCAGATGGCATGTGCACTGTGAATTTCTTCACAAATGCTTTTATTACAAGTACAAGGGAAAGGCTGGCGGCACTTTTCATTCTTCTGGTTCATCTCGTGTCTTCTACGGCTACGTTTCGTTGAGTTCGGCAGTAACAGTACTTCCATTCTTCCTGTTATGTTCCAGTCTATACTTTTGTTGTTGTTCCCGTAAATATTTTGTTATTCCTCTTACTCCTGTTAATCATTTTGTTATTATTCCTGTACCGTGTCTCGCCCAGTAAAACAAGTCAGAACTCTTCAAGAAAGATTAAAAATCATAGAAGAAGTGGAGAAGAATCCATTTGAAAAAAGAATCGACTTTGCTAAACGCCTTGGATTAGCACCGTCTACTTTAAATTCAATAGTTGCAAAGAAGAAAGAAATCCGAAAACAAACTGACAAGTGCGGTAATTCATGCAAAAAAAGGAAAACCGGAAGAAAATCAACTTTCAGTGAGCTAGAAAGTGTCCTCTTCACTTGGTACCAGCAATCGCGGGCCTCAGGAATTCCTGTTGATGGCAACATCTTGCGGGGAAAAAGCCAAGACGATAGCCGCAAGACTGAATATTGAAAATTTTGCAGCGTCGAATGGCTGGATTACTAGAATTGAAGAACAACATGGTATTGTCTACAAGAAGTTAGCCGGCGAAAGTGCTGCTGTGGATGTGGAAAGAACGGAGCTATGGCTCGAGAGACTGCTGGAGGGATATGAGCCGCGGGACATTTATAATGCGGATGAGACCGGACTTTTTTACAACGCCCTCCCGGATAGGACGCTGGCATTGAAAGGTGAATCTTGCCACGGGGGAAAACGTGCAAAACACCGGATTACAGTTCTTCTGTGTGTTAACAGTGACGGTAGTGACAAACGGGTTCCGATTGTAGTTGGAAAATCACTAAAACCGCGTTGTTTCAAAAACATGAAAAAACGTCCGGTGAAATATCACGCCAACAAAAAGGCTTGGATGACCACAGACATCTTTACGGCGTTCTTAAGTTCTCTGGATGCCTCCATGGGCGCACAAGGCAGAAAGATTTTGCTGTTTGCAGATAATTGTGCCGCTCATCCGAAGGACACGACATTTCTGCGAAATGTGAAAGCCGTGCAATATCCAGCAAATTGCACGAGCGTCTTGCAACCGCCTGATTTGGGCATCTCAAGTCTATCAAGCAGTTGTATAGAAAGAGCCTTGTGCAAACAGCTGTCTGTGCAATGGATAATGGGAAGGATGTCAACATGAAAATTGACGTGCTACAAGCAATTCATTTCACAGTGGCAGCTTGGCGGCAAGTCTCCCAACCAACTGTTGTGAGTTTTTTTCGCAAAGGTGGCTACGGGTGTGAACTTCGCGCAGAAGCAGACTCTAAGGTCAGTGTGGATGAAGAGGAGGATGGTGGCTCTCACGAAGACTGGAATCGATTTGGCGCCGTGAAAGACGTGGTTAAATTTGGTGATTACGCGGCAGTAGACAGCGAGCTTGCCACATGCGGAGTCAACACCATTGATGAGTTGTGTGATGATCGCGAAGGCGGTGGGAGCGGTGAGGAAGAGGAAGACGACGAGTGCGAGCCCGAAGCTGTGCCGAGTTTTGCCGAAGCATTGGCAAAAGTGAAGTCGTTCTTTTATGCGCATAATATTGGTCAACCTGACGAGGAAAACATTTTGAATGTGGAAAGGTCTCTGTTTGGCCTAAAACGTAAAGTTTCGACAAACCATTTGTCCATTAAAGAATTTTTTGGTAAAAAGAAGTGACATTGAAAGAGAAACATTCAGTTTTTTTAAAAATTTCTGATACTTTCCCGCAACTATCGTTTTCCCGTATTCATTGTTTTTATTTCCCACCCCCACCGAAAACGATGCATCGAGGTTTCACTGTATATGCTTGAAAATGTCTGTTACGCACAGGCACAAAAATGAACACACAAATGGTACAATTATCAGTTCTGGGAAAACACCAATAATAACTTTAGTTTGCTTACTTTAGGTGAGTGCCACTAAGAAATCTGTGAATCATCTCTTCCTATAATCCTGTCATCAGCTTGCTGAAATAAGCTTAACATTTCTTCTTTATGTTTTCAAGGTTAGGCCTGCAAGCCTTGTTCACTAAAATGTTTGCGATGTTTACCAGTGTCGCTGAATGGATTTTAGCATTAAAAATGGCTATCTTCAGTGTTGTAGCGTCGTGTATTCTGGTAAAAGTTTACCAGCATGGCACTACAACCTGGAAGACAGCCATCTTCATACTCGCCAATTTGAGAATCTCTAATCTTGCAGTTTATGTTTTGTCTGTTTCTTAATAATAAGATTGTCATTCATTATTGTTGTTGTGAGGTTTAAATAAGCAGTAAATAATATTTAAAATGCAGTTTATACCTCAAAGACAATTTAACGTGTGTCTGTTACGAATATCAGTTAGCTGTGTATTTGAGAGAAATTATCACTGTTTATTCTAAGAAAAATTAATGGAAAACAGGTGCACAGTATCCGCTTTGCAGATGACATTGCAATAATAGCAGATTCATAACGTGAAATGAACAGGATGCTTGGAATGTTTAACGAAAAACTAGAGAAGTTCAAGCTAAAAGTAATGAACTTGACAGTGACTCTCTTGTGGATGTGGATGTGGATATGGCATGATCTTATGTGTTTGACAGCTGTTGAGGTATCTGCAAATTAGCTGATGACAATAGGGAGGGCTTCTTGAGCCCATAACACAGTATGGAGTCAGCATTTGTTTAGTAGCCACGTTTCTGTGGAACAAGTGATTACTGACTGAAATGCTTCAAGCACTCTGATTCACGCTGATTTTGATCAGGCTTTGTTAGTTCTGTTGTATATATTACGTGCAGAAGTTTGGAAATTGCATGATCTGTGAAATAATCTACAAAATAAACGATGTGTTACTGGAATGTTTAGATTGTGTCACGTCGATGACCTGCTGTGGGACATCGGAGCGTAATAATGAGAGATGACTGATGAAGTGTCTGGTACCTGAGTGCCTGAATGTGAAATGTGTGGCTGCTACGTAGTTTATGATGCTGACTGATTATAAAATCTTCTCGGGCAACCAGCCATGTCAATTTGTAGCATAAGTCAGATTTTTCGGGGACGTTTCCTTTCTCCATTATCAGGGAGTGGTGTGATGGAAAACCGGTGTTTGTTGTTCATGTGCAGAATTGATTCCCCTTCCCATGTGGCCATTGAGCAACTGGGGTAGTGTATAATCACGCTGAGCCAAGCACAGAACCTGCTCATTAACATGGGGCAGAAAGCAAATAAGGTTAGGCAGTGCTTGGACCGGACAGGGCTGGAGAAGACGGAGGTCAAGTTAAGTGACACAGAGACCAAAAGAAGCTGGAGGGGTTCCTGCAGTTTCAGATGACAGTACTTTTGACTGATTTGTGGTTTTTAGACTATACTGATGAGGTCATTCTGACCCAAAGATCCAGATGCATTCATTGGTCTGGCTGCATTGATTATGTATTTTAACAAAGATCAGCAGCGACATGTCACATCATTCCCTGTAGGTTTCTGAAATGCTGGACTTTGCTCCAGATTGATGCTGCTGGTTGCCTGAGAAGATTTTATCACATTTAGTCACTGTGAAAGCTTCAAGTCATATCTGACTGATGTTCAGTTTTGAAAAGTTTATCATTATCATTCTTTTGACTATGTTATGTTACAAGTTATGTGATTATGTTTGATTTTCAAGAATGGTGATATAGGAAGTCACATTTTCAAATAGTTTATATATATATATATATATATTATTATTATAAAATTATGTTTGCTAAGAAAGCAAAGCATTACTGAAAGAGGTAACATATTTCATATGTACATTGTTTTCAACAGTAACTAGCCAGTTAATGTCTTTAAAGCAAATATATATAATTACAAAATTATATGAGATATTTAGTAATATTACTATTTTCATGTATTACATGCAGTTGATATGTACGAGGTGCGATCAGAAAGTTTCGAGACTGTGTCAATAGAGGGCGAACCGGATGTAGAACGAGCTTCTGCCGCTAAGGGGTTGGGCCTACATTCATAGTGAATCAGTGTGCCAGCCGGCATCATCGAATTAGCATTTGTTTCTTAGTTACGGGCGTTCTGGTAGT
The DNA here is from genome assembly GCF_977971745.1 of Zootermopsis nevadensis. Taxonomy (NCBI): domain Eukaryota; kingdom Metazoa; phylum Arthropoda; class Insecta; order Blattodea; family Termopsidae; genus Zootermopsis; species Zootermopsis nevadensis. The sequence continues at coordinate 465,135 of NW_028259181.1, forward strand.
GCATTACACCGACCCTCCTGTGATTGCGGATTTTCATGAACAAAGAGTGTGCATCAAATATTACCAAAGACTCGCCAAAACGGCTACGGAAACCTATGAAATGCTAAAGCAAGCATTTGGGGAGTCCACAATGGGTCGTGCACAAACTTTTGTGTGGCATTCACGTTTTAAAAATGGCCGAACCTCTGTCAATGATGACGAGCATTCTGGACGACCATCTTCGAGCACAACGCCCGAAAATGTTACGAAGATTCAGCAGGCCATTCACGAAGATCGACGTCGTACCATCAACGACTTGTGCGACATTGTTGGGATAGGCTATGGGACCTGTCAGCTGATTCTAAAGGAAGAACTCCACATGCGACGCATCCTGTCTGAGGACCAGAAGCAGAATCGACTTCTCGTTTGTCAGGAGCTCAAAGATCTTGCAAGAACCGACCCCAACTTCCTTTCTAAGCTCCGTGTGACTTCTTCCTCTTCCCAAAGATGAAAATTCAGCTAAAGGGAAGGAGATTTGAGATGATAGAAGAGATTCGAAGAAACTAGTGAAGTGTTACGTATGGAGTGTCGCGCTGTATGGAGCAGAGACTTGGACACTCAGGAAGAAGGAACAGAAATACCTGGAGAGTTTTGAAATGTGGTGTTGGAGAAGAATAGAGAAGATCAGGTGGACGGATCGAGTGACCAACGAAGAAGTATTGAGGAGAGTCAACGAGCAAAGAAGCTTTCTGCAGGCGATTACACGAAGGAAAGCTAACTGGCTGGGACATATTATGAGAAGGAATGGATTACTGAGTGATATCACCGAAGGCCAGGTTGAAGGAAAGAGAGGACTAGGAAGAAGATTGATACAGCTAACCGACGACCTTAAACAAGGAAAGAAGATGACGTTCCAGGAATTAAAGCGAGAAGCCGAGAATAGGGACAACTGGAGAGCTCTGTTTGGGCAGAGCAATGGACCTGTCGTAAGACAGAACACTTAATAATAATAATAAGAAGAGATTCAGGCAGAATCGCAGATGGTGCTTGACAGGCTGACAAAGAAAGATTTCCAGGCTTGGCAGCGGCGCTGGGATCGTTGTGTTCACTCCCAGGGGAACTACTTCGAGGGTGATGGATGAATTTAATACCTGAGATAAGTGTACAGGTTTTTATAGGCGCAGTCTGGAAACTTTCTGATCGCACCTCGTATATGTGTCTTCCATGAATGAAAACTGATGGAGCAGCGTTTTGCATTTATATATACATGCATATATGTCTTTATATGTACACCAAATAAGTGCATACATGCTTATACAGTGTACACGAAATATGGCCATTAAAAGTTTTGGAACCTGTGTTTACAAATTTCATGGAGAATGTGGTATGTATGGGTGAAACCATGTGAATGGACGTCTGTTGAGTAGAAGTGAATGTTGTGGTTTGAATAGCATAGAGTTGAGTTCTTTTAAGTATATATCAGGTTGCTTGCCAGAGACATAGTTTTCTTAGTAATTAAAAGTTTGATCTCGTGTGCTTGACACAGAAGACGAGGACAGTGCAGGCATCTGCAGTCTCTGTCGTGATGTTGAATGCCTGATGATAATACACAAGATTTATATAGGAATTTGCTATCCTTGTATTTATATGCAGTCCTGTATGTCAAAAACAACACTGAATAGTTTTCATAGTTTCCATAGGGCCATGCACTTGGATACCTATATTTATGTTAGTTTTTTTAATGACAGATCAGAGGTATTGCTTTGCTGTTCTGTTTGCCTTATTGACATCTATTGTTCGTTATATGTTCATGAGTAGGTATTGATGAAACGAGTTGTGATTGTGTCTTTTCACTATACACTTATTGTATAATAAAATGGAAAAGCACAGTTAAAGAGTTGTGATAATTCACTATATGATATGAATGACCAAATAAGGATATATTTGCTTTTAGAGACAATTTGGCATTAAAATATCAACATGTGACCTGTGCGTAACTGAAAAGTTGTTCAGATTTGAAAGGATTCGTGAATGTTCAATTGACGGTGCCTGTATCTTTCACCCTTATTGTGCATTTACAACCTATTTGTAATTTTAATTTAGTCCTTATAACCCCTAGTGATTACTGGCTTTAAGATACTTAGAGTAAAGGTGTATTACTGTAAACCTCATTTGCTACACTTTGTGTTCAAAGAGGAATGCATTAAAGAATAATCAGGTTTAGTGTGGATAAAATATCCAGTAACTTCTCTGTTATGGCATCTGACTATGATGAATGGCACAAGCACATTATTGAACCACAGTGCATTATCGAGGTGTCTTACAGGGATTTGGGGAAGTTTTTCCCAGTTTTGGCAAGTGGCCTTGAAAGAATGTGATTGTGGATTTAAAATAACTGGCTGTGATAAAATATTGCATACTGTTTTTACTCTGTATAGCAGCTAAATGTTTTTGAGAAGATCATATTACTCTGCTTGAATTTCAGATGTATGGATGGAGGATGTCTGAGGAATGGTAAAGTACAAGTATCATTGCTTATCTTGTGTCACTTGAAACACTGCTTGCCTCTACACGCCTTTACTGGTAATTGTTTTTCAATTCTCCTGCATGAAATGCATGACATTGCAATATTTTACATTGGCCAAGCTTGCCTCTTTGTGAAATTGCCATTTCTTTTGTAAGTCACAAACCCTCAAGGTAGACATGCTTGAAGAAAGGTGAAAGTACTCACACTGGGACAAATAGTTATTGGGGATTGTCTTTACAAATCAACCAATCTACATCACATACCTTGTGCAGTGATAGTTACACAATTCATCTCTTGGTTTCACACAGCATTAGAAATTACATACACTGTTCTGTCAGAAGTCTTTGTAGAACAAAGCTTGCTGTTTCTTTGTGTTGAGAAACTGTTGATAATCTCTGAATATATATATATATATATATATATATATATATATATATATATATATATAAATTGTAAAAGTGCTTAAAGGCATGTCAGGAACTGTTTCGTTTAAAGTTAAAATGTAATTTTCACTATTAAATGATGATGTTTCTACTGTTTGTTGTAAGGAATACTTTGCTGTCCATGTGGAATCTCACTTTTCCCCTTTTTATATGGCAAGTGTAGAATTTTCTTAGGGATCTATCAATTAATTACTCTATTTAAAGTTATATGTCTTTGCAGCTATGCATGTGCAGTTTTACAATTTTTGTTAGCAATAATGTTCATAATTTAGCAATATCAAGCAGTTGTAGTGTTTAACGGACAGACAGAAATCGTATTAAGAAGTAGTTTGAAGAAGAGGGGATGTTACTGAAATGGATCTTTGTTGAAATGGTGTGAGAGTGTGAGCCAGGTTGAGAAACTATGAATGTAAACACACTCAGAAACAGTTGTTTAATGCCCACTTGTCATGTTGGTGTAAGATCTTTGTCTTGAATGTTATAAAAAGGAGAGAGTATTCAGATTGAGATTGTCGTCGTCCTGCTGGTTGTCTACTTTGAATTAATTTTGTTTCCTGCTTGTTTCCCTTAACCTGACTCAATGTAGACAGTTAAATGTTTAATTCCCTGTTCATAAAGAACATGCATAGGAAAACTTTGAAACCATAAAGTTGTACCTTAAATGAACATAAGAGTTTCAGCAGGATCTAGGAATGAGCATTTAACAATCCTGATTCAATTAAATCATGTAATTGAATATTTTATGTGAGAGTGATTATGAATATGAGGAAGTAACAGTTTGAAACTCAGTGGTTCTAATGCGAATGAAGGCTGGATGATCTTTTAGCTTGGGTGTAAGCGACAAGAAATGCATCAGGAATTGTTGGGGTTTCGGAGGAGGAAGCAGACTTATAAAAAGAGGGAAGATGATGTTAAATTTTGTTATTTTTGACCCAGTTTAGTGTCATCTACGTGGCTACTGTTTGTCCTGGCTAACAAGTCTCATTGGTCGGGTCAGAGCATATAGCACAAGGGAACATGACGTCTGGTCATGGCTTAGCTCAAGTGTGTCAGGGTCAGTGTCTGCGATAGGTCACATTAGAAAGAGGTAAAATAGTTTTACGGGCAATCACAAGAGCATGAAAGATTATAACCATCTATTTTTACTAATTCCGAAGCTTAAACTTGGTGTTTGTTTGTTATTCTTGTATATTCCCACATGTTAATGAAATGTGAATTTCATTTAAACAGCAGTACACAAGTAGCTGTCGGACATGTTATTTGAAACATAATTTTATATTAAAACTGTGAGATTTGAGAGCTGCTGTGTGGAATCTCATAAAACATTGAAGAGGACCCCGTGAGCTCAAATGTTTGGCAATGCCTGGTGTAGCTGTAGTGACATATCACACACAAACCCAAGATGGGGAGACCTCAGTTTGAGGTGCAGTGGGTTGTGGTAATGTGAGCCATACTTGACTTAGTGCGTTTGAAATGTGGAGGTGCAGATGCAGAGGTAGTAGTTTGTTAACCTGTAATGTATGAGAACTAGGGATTTAAATGCGAATACTTGCGGCTGCTAGCTGGACTCCAATTCTGGGCCGAGGCATAAGACCATTGAAGTCAGATTGTCACAGGAATATTGAAGTGTATGAGGTACAGTGTTGTATCCCTTTTGCTTCTGTTTATAGTTATCAAGTGTTACGGATTTCGGAGCAGTTCATGTCTTATCTATATTTCAAGATTGTCAGTTGTTAGACAGCGGTCAGTAATATATCTCTTCAATAACATTGAAGGAACCCCACTTCTTGCAGGTAGCTTTGTGAGAGCTGAATATGTAGAGTTTATAGCCTGTTGTGTGTTAAGGGAAAACGATTTTTGTTTTTCTGGTGCTGATATATTCATAGGTTATTTAGCATATAAACTGTATGTCATTTATATGTTTAGCGTTGGTTGCAGTTCCTTTGCCAGCTTCTGAATTAGGTGGTTTGTAGGCTGTATGGATACCTTGTATGGTGATAATAAGTATTTGTATGGAATTGTGTGTGTGTTTTAGCAACGATCTAGAAAGTGGTTACTTTGGGGACTCAAATGGTAGTGGGAACATGATACTAACATTCACGGTTGTCCTGATATGTCCAGGGTATGAATTTGTGTGAACATTGAATTTGATTGAGCGTGATAGGGGGATGAGAAAAGTAGACTGGTGAACAGAGACTAGGCAGATACAAGAAGGAGAGGTAGGAAAGGCCAAAGAGGAAGTTTAAGTGGTGGAAAATGAAGATGGTCACTATTTTTGGAATTTGAGTGTAGAGTCCTAATTTACTATGTTCCTGTTTATAAGTAGGAAGATAGAATAGGTACAAATCTTTAATGCAGCAGAAGGTTTGGCTCCTGTTGGGATGGTGGATATTCTGCAGTGTTTTTTGAACCCTTGGTATGGCAAAGCAGAGAAAGTGGCCTTGAAAACAGTGTTTAAAATTACGTAAAATATAAAATGTAATTAATTGCTTCATATTGTGAAAAATAAATTAAATTATATTAAATCATTTAGTTTTACCCTAAACAGAAGAATCAGCCAAAATTTGCGACTTCGACAAGTCATTACGACTTTATACCTTGAAATTCGTACAGGCGTTATGTTTGTATTACATTAGCATTTATATACCGGCTGTAATATTGGTAATCGTGGGTATTGTGTGGCCTTTGTAACAATTACTGTCGACATTTGTGGCGAATTCTGTGGTTGGCGATCCTCAACACGCAGTAAGTTTATTGGTTACTGTTGTCAAAATCCAAGCAGTTAGCTCTCACAGCCCTATTATATTTTGGAAATAAACTATATTTTTTTACGTATTCCGTGGTATTTTTAATTGTCCATAAGAAACAAAACTAAGGGCTTCTTAATCTTAATTAATTTCTCGGTCAGCTTAGCCACTATGTGCATTTCAAGCATATACCTGCACAGTGGGGAGAGTAATGCTTTATATACGATTTAGCAATAGATTTTGGAGGAATATGCCCGATTTTAATTAAGAGTCATAATTACTTCGCTTTTAACCCCACGTGGCACGGCACTGCCTTTTCGCTATGCGAGACCACTGCATCGGTTGCCGTGTTTCTTAGTTCGAGCGGCACAGCCGCCAAATATCTTCACTGCATTTACCATTTAGGTAGATAGCACATCGCTTCCAAGTAGTAAATAAACAGACTGTGTTCTTTGTAAAGTAGGTAGGTATTTTTTCTATTCCAAGAGAATGATTGTGTACCGATGGTTGGGTTACGAGAGCCACGTTTGTAAAACACGGATGCATTGCACGAAAGTGAAGTTGTCAGTGAGTCTGGGGAGGTTTTTAAATTTCCTAGCCGTCATAATCCAGCGGCATGTTTATGTAGCTTTCTAGACGAAATGTGGAGAAAAGCTAACATCCCTGAGCAGAGCACGTGTGTGACCGGAGCTCCCGTTTGCACGACAACCACCTCGGTTGTCGTGCAAACGGGAGCCAAGTGTTTGTTGGCTTGTCTCGCGGTTTTCTGCAATGTCTCTGGGTCGGTAAGCCACGTCCATACACAGCATTGTACGATAACAGGGCGAACTTGAACAGGAATTGTGATATCCCACAAGGCTGGCTGTTTTTCGAGCCCACCAATCCATCCGTCATTGTCTGTCAGTCTGCTTCTCTGATTACTACCTTATCTGTCTGCCAATCTGTGTACATATCTATCTGTGTATGTAACTTCCTACTTACCTACGGTACCTACCGACCCCTTCTTTTATCCATATATTGGTTGCATCTAATCTACTCGAAGGCCATCATACAAAATTGTAATTACTGCTGTTGATTCATGTTTAGACGCTCCCGATCTCGAATATTCTCCCGTAGACTGGCTATTCCGATCCATACTTCGTGGTTTCCCAGTGTTCGTCCAGTAAATGATGTTATGTTAATTCAGAGTAGGCCACGATCCATTCCATAGACGATATTTCATATTGATAACGATCGTTCTGTCATTCGACATTATAAACCCTAAAATACGATATTAATGATCACGCACCAATTCCGAGAACCGAAGTAGCTACTCATTTGTCCTGACTTCCAAACAGACAGTTCCACATCTCCCGTCTTTTTAATCAGCTTAAGGGACACAGATACGAATGCATCATATTACGGACATTGTTAAATGCTTTCATTGGGCTGTCAGCTGCATGTAGATTTTTTTTATTTAGTGTTCTGTCTGACGACAGGTCCATATGAACAGGATCCTTCCATCCTTTTCTCGGACTGGGACCTGTTCATATACGTTCTTGGCAGATGATCCAGAAGTGGTTTGCCATTGCCTTCTTCTGTGTGTGAATGGAGTAATTGTTGGGATGCCACGGAGGAAAACTCCGTGTTGCCTAGACCACGGCCTTGCCCAACACAAGTTATAAATTCGGGCACCGCCGGGAATCGAACCCGAGACCCCAGGATTACAAGGCCAGCGTTCTGACCGCTAGACCACCTCATCTTATTATTATTTAGTGTTCTGTCTGACGACAGGTCCATATGAACAGGATCCTTCCATCCTTTTCTCGGACTGGGACCTGTTCATATACGTTCTTGGCAGATGATCCAGAAGTGGTTTGCCATTGCCTTCTTCTGTGTGTGAATGGAGTAATTGTTGGGATGCCACGGAGGAAAACTCCGTGTTGCCTAGACCACGGCCTTGCCCAACACAAGTTATAAATTCGGGCACAGCATAATCATAGAAGCAGCAGTGTGTTTACCCTAGTGGACCGTGTACCTTACTAGGTACGCGAGTCTGTAAAGGGGCTCTCAGACTTTAATGACTAAATAACTCCAGTGGTATTGTTATACAAAGGACCACTTGTCTTTTAGATAGGGACGAATAATTAATAAATTATTTCGTTAAGTACACTTATTATCGATAAATGTTTCAAAATATTTTATTTTTATTGTGTGTAATATATTAACGCTGCCAGTAATGCAGATTATGGATATTAGTTAAAATATTTGTTATGGGTTAAAATCTTTGTTGTATATCTAATGACGTCTTCAAAGTATATTATATATTTTCTGTTGTCTTATTATTTTTATCTTGTTCGTTTCTCTACAATTCCTACTCTTTTCACGTAAAATGTCGGATCGTATGGCGATCGTAAAGAAACAGTAAAAGTGAAATCAAGAAGATTCGCTACTTGTTTCTTCAGTACACTCATGTAGCATCTACTAACATTTAGGTTATAGTCCATAAAAGTAGCATTCCTACCATCAGGACAACAGTGATAGATCGATTCTGTCAATGCTTCCACAACATTACGTCTGCTGTAGAAGAAAATGTAGGAACAGAAGTAGCAATCAGAAAAAGAAAATCAATCCCTGTAAGAAACCAATCACGAGACCCGTGCCTCGCTTCGTTTATTCCCTCCTTACAGGGTGTTTAATAACGCTGTTTTCAAAATATGTTCTTCCTAATTTATTATGAGTTTATAGTAAGAAATCAAAAACACCGTCACAAGGTAACGATTTCAATACAATTCAACTGAATTTCTGAGAAATAGAGTATGCATGGTTTCGTTACCACTTGCTAGATAGGGCCCAGTGGCTGGAAATTTTGAGAGCGATAAGGAACTTTGAGGTTCTATGAAAGCAAAATTATTTTATTATCTAGCGATAACGCCATGTGTAACTAATTAAAATGTGTCTTACTCTAATTTTGACCACTTTATAAGCATTAAGGATATTTGGCTGCTGTGCCGCTTAAACTCTGAAAGGCGGCAACCGACTCAATGATTGCCCACAGCATAAAGATGGAATCCTCCAGCACGATATTCAGTTATTCTAACTGTACTTTATAAATGATTTCCTGATGATATTTACAAAAATCTGATTCTAAAGTCTGCGTACTGTTGATGTCAGTCTAGAATAAACGATACAAAGGATAACGCATGTAGACGTAGTGTTCGGTGGGCCTTTGTATAAACCGCAGATTTTTTTGTAAATACGACGATGAAACTACTGGTTCCATAAAAGCAGATAATTAGCAATAATTTGGTGTGCAAACAGAAGGGAAAATGGGCAGAGGAATGGATATAGAAGTAGAAGTTGGGTAGCAGGAGAACAGGGAGAGATGAAAAGAAGACGGATTAGAAGCGGAGGTTAGATAAACGGGAAACAGTGACAATTTCGGAAGTTGAAAGGGTGAAGTGGTTGTTGGAGGGAAGGAAGAATATGTGATTATGAATAAAAGAGATTAATACGCTGTATATGAGCGGGCGAGAATGTAAATAATTATAAAAGAAATAAATAAATAAATGCTTGCTACTTTATTGTGAAACATGTTCAAAACTGAGAGCGATTGTAACTGTAAATAATTAATCTCTAGTTTAGCGAAACCTTGGTAATTTAATTTGGATAGCTATTTGGGTTTAGTGACGAACACCTTGTACGTCTTTGTCTTTGTGTAACGAAGACAGATAAACTTTCAACGCCTCAATCTCACCCTTACATCTCGAGATTACATCACTTCATTCTGCTGGCTATGTAGGACCCATATCTCTACACTGCAAATCAATACCTCACGTACCGGCTTGTACTGTACACAACACAACCATTGCGGAAACTGCATTCCACCATAGAAAATATAATTTCCCTTCTTTGGGTTGCACAGAAAATATATGTGTAGGGAACGTCTGTCAATTAGAAACAACTGATAGTTGGCAGTCCATGACAACAGAAATAAGTTTAATTTAACCCCATACGACTACATCGGAGCGTAATATTAGCTTACGGAGCAAGGAAATTGTTTCTCGAGGTAGGACGGACTCAGTGCAATTTAAAACGGAGCACAGTGATTCTTTGCAAACATGGTAATGAACAGTCATTCATAAGATAGAGTAATTGCGTCATATTGTGAATATTATAACAATTATTTATTTTAATCCGTCTGATCACAATATTTAAAATTTCTTATAATTAAGATAATAAAATTCCATTCATGTTCCATATCGATTGATCGATTTACATTTCGGAACATTTATGGAACATGAATGATATTTTATTATCTTAATTATAAGAAATTTTAAATAAAAATTATATTGCGATCAGACGGATTAAAATAAATAATTAATGGTAATGAACCTTTGAGTTGTATGGCAGTAGATAACATCTTTGACGTACCGGGTTAATTTATAACCTTTGAATGAACATTATGTGTCACGGAGTTATGCAGGTGGCTTGGTTGTTTATGAGTTTGCTTAGTGAAGCTTGTTGCTTGCCTGTGATTAATTTATCGTCTTTTGTTTCCAATCCCACTTTTTTCCTAATAGCACAATCTAAATCTAAGTTGAAAAATAATGTCGGTAATTAAAGAAAAAGGAGAGTTGTGGTATGAGTTCTGTTTATGGTTCCTGAATGTTCGTATGGTGAATGTAATTTGAAAGTGAGTTATCATTTATTTTTAAGGCAGTGACGTATTGAAGTGAAGTTCTTGTGTACGCACACTTAAAATGTTTGCTGAAAAGCTGGATTGTGTTTTCGTTCTGACGTCACGTGACGTGATTTCTGTTCCAGTCCCACTGTTCCACGTGACTGCCGTAGTTGGTGACGCCGTGTGATATTACGACGGGCGAAGGGGACGCCGTTCTTCTGGTGCTTTGGTATCGCGAAGACCTGGGCACTCCCATCTACAGGTCAGTAACAGAATCAATATGTGAATATGTGGCATGCAAATTGTGTTTGATTTTCATTTAGCATTCCAGGGCTCATGGGAAAATTTAAGACTGATTGCTACGTATGTGTCACTGTTTATAACGTTAAGTAAATTTGAATTGAATTGTTCTATGAACGAGAAAGAATGGAAAGTTTGATGAATGATTATAGTTCAACAATTTTTTTTTTGACGTAAATACGTCTATACGGAAAGGAAGTTTATATTTTGGCTTTATTCTAAATATTTCCTTTATACATGCTTTACAATTGAGTAAAGTTTGATTAAGACTTTGCTTATTTAACCTGGATTAGTTACGCTTAAGATGGGTCTGTGATAGCTAAAATATGTTATAAAATTTGTACATTTTAGAGTATCAACATATCTATACAAGATTCTGATTCAGGATTTGACATCAACATTAAGCCAAACGTTTCCTCCATAAATGTGACAAAGCTTTGATTTTCCTCCTTCTTTAAATCAATGTTAAAATCTCAGCTCTTTCCGCAATAACAAAAGCGGATTGTTGACGGCAGTAATGTAACACAACAATGCCGAGTAAACAGATGACGTTTCCTAGGTAACATAACAATGCAGTCACACTTTTTCGTTTCCCTTTTTCGTAACACTTTTTTGCCTAATGACCCTTCCTTGTAGACGTATTTACGTCAAAGTGTGTAAGATCCGTATCAACAAATCGACAACAATGTGTAAATATGGACCGACGACAATGTTCAGCTTGCCTGCATTGTTAAGTTACCTAGGAAACGTCATGTTACATTACTGCCGTCAACAATCCGCTTTCGTAACAAGATAGATGACATTGAAGATAACATTACTTTACATTATATTACATTACATTACAGAGACGTAAATATAATTTAAATACAGAGACGTATTTAGGTCAAATTCTTCCTTTATTCTTTGTCTCATATATTTCCCTTCTGTTTTACGTATTTTCCCCCATATTTCTTTCTTTGATAAAAGCGATTTTAAATTTTCACAACCCTCTTAACAATAAACTAAGTTTAGTTGGTCTGTCATTCAGCCGATCTCTACCTATGTAATTCCATAGAGTTTCATTCCTTATGCAGTTAGCCTCATCTGCTACCAGACTGAATACTGTTAATTAGCGTAACGAGTTTTGGTTTTATTCTGAAACCGTCATCAGCTGCCATTACACGCTACAACTATGTATCATGTCACTGAATGGTAGGAATATCAATTAATTAATCACTGAACATCGTGCTCATGATTTTGCATGAAATTTTAATAGCGAAAATACATTAGCATGCTATATTCTTAATTAATTTAATATAATTTATAATTACTTTCAATTGAGTTTGGAAAAAAGGAAATAACATAATTAACTATTTAAATGCCACATACACATGTTAGCAGATAATGATGTAATAGTAATTTTCACAAAACCGATGTTATAATTAACCTAACCTAAAACAGGTCCATTTGTGTTTAAAAAAAACAGCCTTCACAAAAATTAAGTAATACATATGCTACGTCATTAAATTAAAACTCAAAGAAAGATTCCTGTAACATTAATATAGTTATCTACAGTGAGATAAGTGGGTTACTTTTACACGTTTCAGAATGACGGACGTAAATTGACGTATAAATTCATGAACACGAATGACGGAGATGTAGACAAGTTCAGAAATATTGCAACGCCCTGAAGACTTAAACATTCAAATGTAAAACGCGTGATATCAAAAATGGACTCTGTAAAAAGAACGGTACTGAAGTAAATAATAAGTCAGGGCATTTTAGGTTAAACAGAATTCGAAAAAAGCATTTAATTAAGACATAAACTTTTATTTGATTTATTCTGTGATTCGCTGAATATCTAAGGATGTGTATCTTCAGTAAATGAAAAAGGTACGCGACATTGTAAAGTGCCCTGTCGAAAAATATATTTGTTCCAAATTGACTTCAACTTCTGTCTTGCATAACTACAAAACTTAATTATCTTTCGAACCTACCTTTAAACCTTTAAAGCCCAGTGGTGTCTATATGCCCCACCTGCTACAATAAACAATAACTCTTAAGTTTGTTCATATTAATTTCGTACAATTGTCCCTGCAAAAATCATTAACCAGCTGATCTCTTTAATAGTGAAGTGCGGTGTTTTCTTTTCGGTACGGACTGAGAATATAACCCGGATCTAATTGTGTAGTGCTGCATTGTGGTGGGAATTTTTATCAGCTGACTGATTCCAACGCTTTGTATCGTGGGACCGGTCATTGTGTGTCGTGCGGACTACATCCCAGGCGCTACTGGTGATCAATAACTCTCACTGTGTAGCCCTGAGGGACATGTTAACAAATCTAATCATAATTCTGTCGCAACAAGCTCACTTGATTGAGGCTTTTCGTTTCGTTCTGACAGGGAGGCACTTGTTTGCTAAGGACGTTTTCTGCTGCTCACGAGGCATTTGGAGATTGTTTACACACACGTATTGAGCTCAGAGTTTTATGGTTTTTCTGTTAAAAAATTACTTATACTTAAGCTAATATTTGTTTCAAAATTGTAATTAAATTAGTGTACCGAGTTCAGCAAATTCAGCAGTACTTAAAATATAGATAGAGCTTCAATCCAGAGACTTTAGAAAGGAAGAAAGGAATACGAACAGCGGAAAGAATAACGTAGGAAGTGGCAGGGGAAAGTAAAGAAATAGCTTGTGCCAACGGAGTGGTTGCGTGGTTTTGGCTGATCGAAGAGGAGGATCGTAGGTTCGAATCCCACTTGAGGCATTGATGTTTGTGTTGATTTTGTATTATGCTATCCTGTTTAGGCGGCGACCTTGAAACTGGTAAATATCTCGCCAAGTTATTCAAACCAAACGTGTACACGGCCTAATCAATAAAGCCTAAAGAATATCAAGCCTGGCGTACGGTGAAATTTAGAAAGTGTGCTGTCTCCATCATCAGGGCATGTTCTTCACCTGTTGACGGTATGCCAGCTTCTTAATAAATTTTCACGGAGTTAGTCTACAAAATGTAAAAAAATAAAATATTAGTAGGTAAAACGGGTAACATACCCTGGATCTTAGGCGTAGGGAAATATATTTTTACTCTGTCGGGCATAATGCGTAATTTTCCTTACTGAATTTGAGTCATTGAAGCGTTCGCCAGAAATTGAGTAATTTAGCAGTGAGTTTTTCATATGATACCTAATCAATTAAATTAACCTTGATATCCTATTGTAGAGTTTAATCCAGTGGACTCAGCCTTGAATCAGGTTATTGTGATGGCTGTAACAAAGGCTGAACAGGTGAGTTCCATTCTGTTTCACGTTGTTAACTCCTGCACATCTCAGTGAATGTTTGCAATATGAACGCATTTGTTAATGAGATGAATGATTACTCCATTAACTAGTCTGATGAAACAAATAATTTGATCAGTTGTTAACTGAATACAGCTAATGAATATTTAAAAGGTTTTGTATATCATGTATCATGATTTTGCTGCGTTATTGGCCGTGCTATAAATGGATGCATTTTGTTTGAATATTAATCACAACAATACCATCAGAATTAATTTTTAAATTCTGTGCAGCTCTGGTACAGGTTGTTTATTTAAAAGTTGGTCTACAGGTCATTAATAAATACTCTTCACAATTCACAGATACACAACACTGCATTGTACCTCGATCCATTTAAAACCGAACCAACTCTCATAATTTACATTTCTGAGCTATATTTGATCCTTCTGTTATTTTCTTCTGGGTATCCTAACCAATCTCTTCCAACCAAATTTATAAATGTATTTCTCATTATCTTCACAGTTAGTTCATAATATAAAAACTGTACAGTAGAGACTTTAAATAATGCAAGAAACGATAGAATTGTAATATTTTTGCCAGTTTTCCGGGCACTTAGCTTCAGTGAAAGATCTTTCATTGACTTTGCTGGTTTCGTCTTTTCTCTTAAGGTTGGTGCATGGTCTTTCTCTGGAACAACGGTGAGCGAAATACTGACGACGAAATTGATCCACCCCACGGTGACGCTTTGGTATAATTTAACACGACCTCGCATCCAGTGTTAATATGTATAATGCGGTCGGAGTATTTTAATCGTAACAAACAAATTCATAAACACGAAAGTAATTTTATAAATCAAATTTGAGATTTTTGCAGAAAATTACAAATGTTTTGGTCCGCGTTGGTGAGAAATGCAAAATTTGAAGGCCAGCGACACTTGGAAAACCTAGGCGTAGACGGAGGAAAATTGTAAAATTAATCTTAAAAAAGTAGTTTTTGAGAGTTTAGGCTGAATTCAATTGGCTCAGGACAAAAAATTGTAGCGGTCTCTCATAAGCACTGCAATGAACTTTCAGATTTTACGAAGTACGAAATGCATCTTGAATAACTAAGCCACTGTAAGATTCTCAAGAAGGATTGTTTTCGGTTGATACGTTAATTACTTTGTTCTCGCGTTTAACACTTTTGAATTTTCAATATAAATATGCAAGTCGTTTAATATTCTCTATCTGTGTCCTCTACTTCATGTCCAGCTTTTAAAAGTATTTAATTACCGAACCAGCTGATTGATAAGTTACGTTGTCGAGTCCAAAAAACACCGTTACTGGATCATATCATATAAGCCTTTAATAGGTTTTGTTTAGTCAGACGCGACGTCACATATTTCGAAAAATGCTAGTTGTACGTGTTCGTCTTCTTGATTTTAACGAAATGTGGACTTGCGGACCTAATCCGAGGAATATAAACCTTTGCTTTCAGGACTGAAGGACTTTATCCGGCCTGCGTCTGTATCTTGATCTACTTTTACTTATCGTCCTGATGATGGAGGCAGCAAGCACTTCTGAAACGTCGGTCAATATCTGAAAGACTTGAAGACTCAGCGTCCCACAAGTCAGTCATCTTCATGAAAGTCGTTTTATTTCATAAAACAGTTTTGTGAGAAATGTTTTAAAAACAAAACCAATGAAATGACACGTAAAAGGGGGTAAAGAGAAAAGTGGAGAAGCAGGCTCGAAAATACGTAGTGCGGGCAGCATCGCCATCTATTTTCCGGCGCGCACCAGAATGTTTCGTATGTGGAGTAGTAAATAAAACAAAACTTTTGCTACTGAGAATTTTTTTCTCGCCTTGAAAGCTACGGACCAATATATCACCGCATCTTCTAATTTATTGAGCACAATAGAGCAACAAGACGCCTGGAATCTGTAAGTAGTGATGGCACGGAATTTACAAAAATGAAACTCTTTCGAAGAAACTTTCTCTCTCTCCTTTCGTGGTCTGTCTTTCCTGCATTGCTGAAGTTAAAACCAAATATCATTAAAATCCGATGTCTGCAGGATTTTAACTGACATATACTGCAAGATTTTTTTAGTTCTTAGTTGCTTGACTGATGAGAAGATCCCCCATATTCTTAAAAGACTCTGAGATGAAGATCTTGTTATCTACTACACATCTTCACAACACATTTAAAGTTACATTTTAATATTATCCTCCTCTCTTCGTACAGATATCTCAACCAGTCATTTTAGTTTTTTTTCGATTGTAAGGCTGACATTTTGTTTCTAAGTTTTAATGTTTATAAAGAGTCCACTGTACGTTTCGATCTTAATTGGTCATCTTCAGGTGGTTTTCTTTGAGTGTTCGAAACTACTAGTTATGACTGATAATTTGTGTGCACATGTTCTGTTGCTGTTTTGTAGTGTTCGTACCCAAATTTGGAACCTGGATCTTCACTTAAACAGGTTAGAGTCTATATTTCTACTGCAAGCAAGCGACTGAGTGACATCTCAAGTAATATGGCGCTAGTCTAACGATGTTACCTTAGCGACTAAGAGGATTACATTTAAAACACATTACTTACACATACGCTGTTAGGCTTCTCATTTTTCCCCTTTGGTCATTAGAACTAACAACGTTAGGTGTTACAGTGGATCTTGTATGTAGAACTTAGAAAATCTAATTTGAAACTCTGAGCTCCATTGGAGTAAAGTTAGTAGTTTTTATATGTGGGTTTCCTGCCAGTATTGGTAATGTATGCTATTCTACGGTTTTACAGTTTAATTATTAACAAGTTTCTGCGTCAATCTTTCAAAATAACTGCAATGGGCTTTGAATGACGACTACTTTCTGACTGAAATATAAATTAAGGCGCAGACAGAAGTGACCTTCCAGGGAAAAATAATGTTTCGTTGTGATGAAAACAATGGAAAACCAGTACCACAAAAAAATAAGTATGCTTTATAACTTTTAGTTTTTATGTTATATACGAGATTTAGTTCCCCCATTTGAAAGAATGTAACCTATTTTTGTAAGGACAGGGAGATGTAACGAATTTGTTAATAAGCCACCTTGTTCTCTTAAAATATTTCTTTGCTTCAACAATTTGTATCACCGGGTGTATGAAAATAAATAATTCTCATTTGTGAAACCAAATAAACTTACGAATTTATTTATCTCTAAACCAGTAATTTTGTGGATAGGTCCTTCTGGCACGATAAGTCTGCCTTTTCTTTTTGAAGTCAGCAATAGTGGGATAATAAATACACACGATTAAATATCAACAAGAAATATAAACACTTTCCAAATTACTGGTAAAATTTTGCAAATTGAATTAAATAAAATACAAAAGTTTGTTGCGTTTTGTTCACATGAGTGTTCATGTAAAATATAATCTGCCTCTCCATTTCCGTCGTACGTGGTGTAACAAAATATTAGACCACTCTGGTTGATTTATGCCCAGAGATGAAGTCGGCAGGAAGATTAAAGAATGGGGTGAATTTCCCGCTTTGAATCGTTGGCCAGGTAATTCCTTTCATGCGCCCAATTTAATCTGATAGTAGCCTGCACTTCAGATAATATTAGCGTCAAATGTGCGGAGATGTAACAAAATGTTTATGGCCCTACAGACATGATCTATCAACTGCACTCCGTTATCAGAATTGACCTGGCATTCAGTACCTTCAGTCGCGGTGTCTAGACGTCGCGATTCGATTCCTGGCAGAAGCCGTCTGCAAGACTACACGGCACGACAACCCAGAAGACAGCCATCTTCGGACTCACAGCCGTGAAAACCTCAAATCTTACATATGCATTGTCTCATTCCTTATTATTATTATTATTATTATTATTATTATTCTTCGAAGAACTTGTCTTTTCTTGGTGTCACATTCCGAAACAATAACAATTTTTGAAGTTCAGATTGCAGGGAATAAAATTAAAAACTCGCTTTCAGATCTGCTAATGTAAACTAAATAATACAATTAGCAAGTTTTTAAATTTTTGGCCTTAGGGAGTGAAACTATTGTTCTAAGCGGGCTACTTGGTCTTCGTTACGTATTCTAAACCCAGCGGAGCGATTAGCTTGCTGTTGGCAGTTTGCAGTCGGCTTTCAAATGTCCAATAACCGAGTTCCAGATGTTGAGGCATACCAGAAGTGGAAATGGCGGTATAGTCTTTGTGTGTCTGCGACGTTTGGTGTGCGACACAGAATACACCTGTCCACATGCCGTGACAATGGAAGATACGAAACATGTGAACAACGCCAGGCGCTTAGACAATTTGTTTTTGAAATAGTTGTAAATTGTACTAGTGAACTGTCACGTGTCTGTCATCCAGGTATTTGGTCACCATTGTATTCACTTTCTGTTGAAAGGTGATTATTTTCATTGCAACGGGGTATCCTGTGTGTTAGTAGATTGTATTTAAATAAATTTTCTGTTTGTATGTCTTTTTGATAACTATAATTTATATTGTTTTAAAGCGATGAATAGAAACTGTTAAGTACTTGAAGATGATGAGATACGTTTCTTTCACAGTTCTTTATACCCAACAGATAAAATGGTGTAAAAGACACAGAGTTTCCAATTGAGATATTTCGTTTGTACTGTAAAAATGATTAATTATATACCATTTACATATTTATGTCAATCAGCCACGTCAGGTCCATTTAATATCGTCTTCCTGCACATAAGTGTTGGTAACGGATAATTGATTTTGACGAAATCGGATACTGGAGAATTTTACGAAAAATTCTTAATTTTAATTTGTTGAATTTTAAATTATATTGCACAGTTTTAACCACCAATTTATACAAGATAATAAGTATATAATCTGATCATAGTATGTAATTAATTCTACAGGAAGACGACCGAAATTTGTTGTAGAGTGGTTGGCTTCCTGATTCGTGTTCGGGGAGGTCCTACGTTCAAGTCTCGGCTTGGAGGCCGACGATTTTGACTGAGATCATTCGTGATTTTCCTCAGTACCTCCAGGTAAATTCCTGGATTATGTCTCAAATTAGCTTTCCAGTAATATAATTAAGTATTGTATTATAACTCTGTATAATGTGTTTTATATTTTGACTACTCGTGGCGTGACAGGCTTCATGAAGTTAGCTGTAATGTCATTATAGAATACAGAGGTATAAAACAGTACGTGAAGCGATGAAGAGAACATTAAAACAAGAAGCAAGGAAAGAGATAAAGTTGAAATTTTATATCGTGATGGCAGTTTCCGTGTTTTATATGGAGCTTAAGCTAGAATTAAGAAGAAAAATGTTGATAACAGTGAAGCAGCGGGAATTAAAGTTTTAGGATATATTAAGAGAATTACGGATTCAGACAAAATTAAAAATGAATATAGACACCCCCCCCCCCAAACCACAAAAATTTAAAAAAATAATTGATTATAGAGGAAAACATATTCGTTACGGACGACGGAAAATTACATAATTTCAAAACTTCGTTATTGTAGAAAGAGGTACATATAAATAA
Source organism: Zootermopsis nevadensis (assembly GCF_977971745.1). Taxonomy (NCBI): domain Eukaryota; kingdom Metazoa; phylum Arthropoda; class Insecta; order Blattodea; family Termopsidae; genus Zootermopsis; species Zootermopsis nevadensis. The sequence continues at coordinate 484,541 of NW_028259181.1, forward strand.
GACTACTATTGAGAACAGACTTGAAGGACTGTGATAAATATAAAAGGGAATAACAAAATGACTAGCAGATAACAAGGTTAGTTTAGCGTTGATAGTAAAGTGAAATTATTACCGAACGTTCAGCTTGATACTGTCAGACCTTGAACTTAAATTTATCGATATTTAAAACTAAAAATTTACTATTACATATTGCCGGACAGTGCAAATATATGCAACAGGTTTTATTACTTAGTTTACAAATGCGTTTTACATGCTTTAATCTCGAACTGGGAAATAAATTCACGTGATAATACACGTCACTACCTATCATCGAGCTTTTGTTTACAGAGTCAAGAGTAGAAATAAAAAATCAACTTTCACAGAAATAAAGTTATTGACATTTCCGTCATGAGCAATTTTTCTTTCAACTCGAACCAGTTCAAAATTCCGACATGCTCTGTGTTTGAAAGTATTTGAATTCGGAAGTCATTTGTAGCGTGTGTATTGATGTTCATTGAAAATTAAACAGAAATATAAACGAATGCAGAGACTAATAGCTGCTGCATTTTGCTGACGTTTTAATTTGATTGAGATGTTACATTCGTTCTTCTATGTCTCAGCCAACCTCGCGTCGATGTTTGTTTGCTTGTCGGGTATCTGTTTCTTCCGAGTGAAGATCGTACGTTACGAAAATAGTTTTAGGGACGCAATTCGATTGAAGAGGCGGGTTTTTGTGAACGCGATAAGATCTTGAGTTGTTTTTGCAGGTAGAATGACAAAACATGTTTCGAGTAAAAACCCGTAATCATGATAGTTAGCTATTAGTCAGCTACTTATTTAATCTTACACTTGTGAACAAGGAAGTCTGAAATTCTCTAATCAATATTATATCAAGGGTTCGATATCAAGTTCGTCTCGTGCTGAAGTATGAATGGGAGTGAAGTTTGCCTGTGTAGGAACCGGAAAGGAGGTTGGAGGTGGGCGGAGGTTTTATCCTGTGCTAAGATAAAAGAGGGTCTCGTCCAGTCACACAAAGATAATTAAAGTGAGTATAACAGGCCGACGGTATTGTCCCGTCGCTCAAACAATAGCTAACTATTTTCTCGTGTCTCTCACGAATAAAAGGCTCCTGGCACTCGAAAATACTGCCCGCAATACAAGACACGGTACTAGCAATGAGAAAAGCATTGATCCGCCACAGGAAATTACATGAGGGGCGAGGGGGAAAATAAAATAGCCCTCGTGGAGAGGGAAGGGGTTACGTTCTTTGTCGTGTTCGTGTTTGATCGGGTTGACTCCTGGATGTTAGTTTCAGATTGCAGTGGAGTATCCCTAATCGCACCTCCTGTTTCAGAAGAAATAACACTGGATCACTCGCACGTGGTTTTTTGCGTACAGATTTATACATGACGGATTTTAGCCACTGCTATCGTAAATTTCTGTTTGTCTTATTGATATCTACTACCGCTTTTAGCACGAATGGGGGAGATGTAAAATGGGAAATCTCATGGTTATAAGAATGCAACAACGGCCTACGTGATGTGCCGTGAAGGGCGTATTTGGACTGTCAGTGTACTCTTAAAGAGTACACCTTTCCAATCTCGGTAATTAAAACTACGGAGCTTAGTTGGAACGAAACGTTCCACCTGCTACAGCAGTCCGTAACTCTAAATTTTGTGTTTATGGGTCTTGTGTGATTGTCATTCCAAACAGAGCTAAGATAGACCAGATATTTCCAGACTTTTATAGAACCGTAAGGTCCTTTTTTGCATCCCTATCCTGAGCCTGATGAAACACACATCCTATCACCCTTTCGCCCTTCTGTCTTTTTAATATTATACTTTTGTAATAAAATTCTCCAATCGAAGCCTGGGTCTTCAGAGTGGTCTCTTTTCCTCAGGAATACATACGAATTTATCATTTCATCATGCGTGCTACGCTCTCTGCCCATCCCATCTTCATTCCTATGGTCATCCTGATAATATTTCGTGAAGAGAACAAATGATGAATCTCTTCATTGTGAAGGTTTCTCAAGCCCACTTTGCTATTAATTATGTAGGTACGAAATCAGTCACAAATTACTTACGAGTCACGTATATAATCCGAAGATGGCTCTCTTGTGGGTTGTAACGCCGTGTGAAATTTTATCGACGTTTCAGACTACACTGCTCTAACGCCCAGAAGAGAGTCATCTTCCTATTTACGGCTGTAAGAACCTAAATTCCTACATCTGGTCACTTCTATAAGAGTTTCGTTTTGTAGTTAACCGAGTCGGTCAGGTAATTGGTGATTTTCTGACTAGAAATTTCTACAAAAATAAGGTTGGTGCTATGGAGTTCGTTTTGTCCTGTGTTTTCTGAAGATTTTAGTGAGGGACACTCACAGACATTACTCCTATGGTTCTAGAAACCACTCTTCTGTCAGGAAACGAGGCTAAAATCAGACCCTCGAAGGAGAAAAAATTCAATATAAGGATAGATGACAGTAAGAATGAGAATAAGAGCATGGGCGACGAAGGAAATTTGATTGAGAAAAAGAAGGAAAAAGAGAAGGGATGGTAAGAAATGATGAAGAATGTGTGAGTTATGGACGTGGACGGAAAGAAGAAACGAGGAACTTGACAAAGAAAAATGGAGTATATTGGAACATCTTGACAGCGTAATCCTTACTCTTCCTTCCTTCTGTCTTCGAACCGAAGAGCATCGGCGTAGAAGCTCCTGGAACTGTTTAATCTTGGGGCTGTATCTGCACCTTGCAATATGTCTCTTGCTGGAACCATTACGAGATTGACCTCTTTGTAACGCTGAACTGAATAATGCCTTCAACCAAAACTGCAATTGCAGGAGTCGGTAGCTTATAACACACCACACCACGGATGTTCTGCAGCTCCAGGCTTGCATTCCTGAACTTACTCACCATGAACGTGCAACTGTCTCTAATGATAAGTTTTGGGTCTTTTGATAGATTTTCATAAAACCTGCTGTGTTTATCATGTCACCAGTTCTTACAACCATTGCATTTTATTTGTTTATCAACGTGGCCGCTGCGCGAAATTCTGAAATGGTAGAAGCACTGTACACAGTCCTGAAATTCAGTATAATATTGGATATTCCACAGCTAACGGCGGAAGAGGCCCGATTAACGGGGATTATTTCACGCGCATCGTTACCTCTCGCCCCCATTCTTCATTTACCTAATCCCCATTCTGCCTTTATATATTTTGGAAGTGCTTCCAAAAGGTGACTAATGGTAGTGAAGCTTTTGAAATAGAACATTCTGTCACCTAGCTTCACTCCCTAGAATTTTACTCAGTCCAGCTTAACAAATACGTAGTAAACAAACGGTATTGTGTTAGGCAATTTGTATTTAGATGACGGAGGCAGTATGACCTCTGAAACGTTGGTTAACATCGACCAGACTACACAGCGCAACAACCCAGAAGACGTAAATCTTCATACTTTTAATCGCCCTGATGACGGAGGCAGTATGACCTCTGAAACGTTGGTAAACATCGACCAGACTACACAGCGCAACAACCCAGAAGACGGAAATCTTCATAATTTTAATCGCCCTTATGATGGAGGCAGTATGACCTCTGAAACGTTGGTTAACATCGACCAGACTACACAGCGCAACAACCCAGAAGACGGAAATCTTCATACTTTTAATCGCCCTGATGACGGAGGCAGTATGACCTCTGAAACGTCGGTAAACATCTACCAGACTACACAGCGCAACAACCCAGAAGACAGAAATCTTCATACATTTAATCGCCCTGATGACGGAGGCAGTATGACCTCTGAAACGTTGGTAAACATCGACCAGACTACACAGCGCAACAACCCAGAAGACGGAAATCTTCATACTCTGATGACGGAGGCAGTATGACCTCTGAAACGTTGGTAAACATCGACCAGACTACACGGCGCAACAGCCCAGAAGACAGAAATCTTCATACTTTTAATCGCCCTGATGACGGAGGCAGTATGACCTCTGAAACGTTGGTAAACATCGACCAGACTACACAGCGCAAAAACCCAGAAGACAGAAATCTTCATATTTTTAATCGCCCTGATGACGGAGGCAGTATGACCTCTGAAACGTTGGTAAACATCGACCAGACTACACAGCGCAACAACCCAGAAGACAGAAATCTTCATACTCATCGCCCTGATGACGGAGGCAGTATGACCTCTGAAACGTTGGTTAACATCGACCAGACTACACAGCGCAACAACCCAGAAGACGGAAATCTTCATACTCTGATGACGGAGGCAGTATGACCTCAGAAACGTTTGTTAACATCTACCACACTACACGGCGCAACAACCCAGAAGACAGAAATCTTTATACTCATCGCCCGGATGATGGAGGCAGTATGACCTCTTAAACGTTGGTTAACATCTACCACACTACACGGCGCAACAACCCAGAAGACAGAAATCTTCATACTCATCGCCCCGATGATGGAGGCAGTATGACCTCTTAAACGTTGGTTAACATCTACCACACTACACGGCGCAACAACCCAGAAGACAGAAATCTTCATACTCATCGCCCTGATGATGGAGGCAGTATGACCTCTTAAACGTTGGTTAACATCTACCACACTACACGGCGCAACAACCCAGAAGACAGAAATCTTCATACTCATCGCCCTGATGATGGAGGCAGTATGACCTCTTAAACGTTGGTTAACATCTACCACACTACACGGCGCAACAACCCAGAAGACAGAAATCTTCATACTCACCGTTGTGAAAACCTCAAATCTTGTATTTGTATTTGTTAATTTGTATTTATGTTAGACGGTAACGTGGCTTCCGCGCAAAATCTTTATTTTCCCCTTAAATTTGATCCTGGTTACTGGCGTATTTTTGGACATTTGCAAGTGAATAGTGTCTTTTTTCAGACACTGTCATCAGTATTATTCTGTAGGTATGAGAGACCAAGTTCCACACCCATATAAAAGAAGAGATAAATTTTTTAGGTAATCTGAAAGTTTTGGGGAAATACAAAGATTATGATTTTTCATCGAGTTACAGTAAGAATTTTTAAAATCTAATCTGTTCTTCATTTTGTCATTCAGAGGTAATTCGATGTGATGCACGTACAGTTAGCTACATTTCATGGATTATTAATTTGAATTATTACGCTCATAACTAATAAATTTAGTACAAAATAAATAATCACCCGTTTTGTTGTCCATAGTTTAAATGCCCCCAAAGGGATACCACATGTTGCATTGGGCGTGACTAGCAAGTTAGCGTTGCTGGCTGAGCCAAACAGGAGACAGGGACAAATGCTTCTAGATCAGTGACCAAGAGTCATAAAACTTGTATAAATTGAAACAGACAACAAAGAAACTCCATAGTATATTCATTGCCACCAACCAATATTCTATATATTAAATTTGTACATTGATTTATAAACGACCGAACGTCGTAGTTTAGTGTTTGGCATTCCTGCTTCATATTCGGGAGATCCCGGGTTAAACTCTTGGCCCGGAGGACGGCTGTCCTGATTAGGAGTCCCTGCAGGCAAATGCCTTAAATTAGACCACGACCTCCTCCTCCTTCGACATCCTTTCCAATTCATTATTATTCACCGTCATCCTGTCATTCGACTCCATATAGTCTGAGCTACTGAAAAAGTGTCGTTAAATAAATAATAAATGAACACATGAAGCATTTGGGATTTTTAATACATTTCAAATTGAAGTTACATAAGATGAAAGAATTAAGATCTACACGGGATGAAAGAATATAAGTACATAAACAGATTCAGAACAGTAAACATAACGAAGTGTTGCAGTAGAGAAATGAAATATTAACACGATTCACCGCCTCTAATTTATAAATACCATGCCTGTATATTTGTATTTAAATTTTTTTTATTACCAGGAGTGAACCCAGAACCCGTTGTATACAAACCAATTTAGTCTCGCTATAAACATTTATTATTGTAAAGGATTCGTGTTAGATCCTCATACATCCCTCCAATATAGACGGTTAAAAGTGATATTGTGTATTGAATACGAAATGTACACTATCTGACATAGAGTGGCTTTCTAGTCGCGTAAGTCACAGGATCTTATACGACTCTAAGCTTTCCAATTTTTATATATATACACACGCTTGTCGTAATTTCCCTGCAGAGCCCAACGCGAAGGCAGTCAAGGTCCCATGATCGCCAGTTCGTTTCTACCGCCTTAACTTCACAAGTATGAATATTCATTACATTTCCGTCTCCTTTGAGGATGATTAGTTTATCCAAACACCAGAGGGTTCCGAACTGATGCCTGGAAGGGCCGCAAGGTGTCAGGCATACGATAGGAAGCTGCGAGTGGGTTAGACACAGCGTACGTATAGGCGTTTACGCAGTTCTTTTACTGAACCCGCACAAAATTACGTGTTTTCGGACAGCTTTTTCAGCCTGTCGTATTTAAATTAGTCCAGTCGCTTTGGAATAGATGGAGGTAGTGGTCTGTTTCACATTCCGTCTTTTTTACCACAGAGAAGTGAAACTACGGTAATAGATGGAGACATCTAAATCATTACAGCCTTACCCGACGATGAGCTATCAGGTTAATTTATTATTATTATTATTATTATTATTATTATTATTATGAATTGTTTAATTGGTCCACAAGCAGCCAAAAACTTCAGGCGTGTTGCCGTCATAACTCCGATGCTTGCAGCCCAGATGAAACTGTAGTCACGGCTCGAACCACGAGATGGGCGGCTACAGTGAGTTGGGGTCGTGCGCCCGTAGTAGTCGGAGCGACCCAAGAAGCACGGCCTTTTGCATCCGGCTGAGTAGTGCTTCAGCGTTACGCTGGCATGCCGGAATGAGCTTGATGTTAGCCAGCAGTGACGACTTGACTCCTCCAAGAACTCCGATTATGAGGACGATTAATTTGACAGTGAATCCTGGGTACAGCTGTCTTAGCTCAAACACAAGGTCTTGATACTTGGTCCGTTTTTCAGCCTCCTTCACAACTATGTTGGTTTCAGCCGGGGCCGAAAACTCGATGACATACATGGTGCATCCAGAGGTATCGATGAGAACGATGTCAGGTTTAGTGGCTGTTAACTGCCTGGTAGTGGGGAACGAATAGTTCCAATAAATTTTACATTTGTCGTTCTCAACGACGGACTCAATGTCCCCAGGAGCGTACGGCAAAACGGGTGTCTTATCTATGCCGTAAAAGTGTCTCAGGTGGTAGTAGAGTATACGTAAAGCAGCGTTATGTCGATGAATGTAGGCGCAGCTGGCATAATGTTTACATGCCGACAAAAGATGCATCAACGTCTCTGGTTGCATTCGGCATGCCCTGCAGACAGTATCCACTACCCCCACACCCATCACCATTCGGCGGTACACAAGTGTGTTTACCACACCATCTTGGCACGCTAAGATGAAACCCTCGGTTTCAGACTTTAGTCCAGCCGACCGTAGAAAGGCGAACGTCAGGTCTTTTGACAAGCCCATTTTTTCTACATTTTTGAAGAAGGCCCCATGCATGGGTTTATCTGCATGTTGTTTGAGCAACAAAGTTTGCTCAGCCTTCTTAACAGTGCCCTTGAATTGATCTGACGTCAGTGTCAAGAGGGGCAACTGTCTTCGCTGTACAACTGAGCTGGTGTCGAAGTCAAGTCCGAGGTCATTTGCTGCTCTCTTTGCCGCCTGAAATATAAACGCCCCTACACCCGCAGACTCATGCGAACATACGAATGTCAAAAGGGGGTCAGAGCTATTAATGATGGAATGAGCTGTGCCCAGAACTATCCTGTTGTGAAGATTCTCCAGACCCAAGAGACCTCTACCTCCAAGATGACGCGGGAGGTATATGCGTTGGACAGAAGATTTAGGGTGAAGACTTCGGTGCATGGTCATCATTTTTCTGGTGGCCCTGTCCAGGTTTTTCAACTCGTTAACTGTCCACTTCATTGCTCCAAAAGTATAGAGCAGGATCGGAACAGCAAGCATGTTGGTGGCAGTGACTTTGTTTCTACCAGAGAGTTCGGAACTCCAAATCTGTCGTAGGGTGTGTCTATACTTGCTGCACAGAGCCTCTTTGACCTTGGAGACATCCTGGACGTGACTCTCACTCACACCAAGATATGTATAGGACTGTTCGGCATCAAGATGGTGTATGATGCTTCCGTCCACGAGTTGCACGTCTTCGCCGAAATCCCTATTTCTTCCCCTTTTCAAATGCAGAACTGCACACTTGTCCAATCCAAATTCCATGCCGATATCCTGAGTGTATACTTGCACGGTGTTCAGTGCACTTTGAATGCCACTATCACTGGCAGCATAAAGTTTTAAGTCATCCATATAAAAAAGGTGTGTGACTTTGTGGCTACGAATGGACGGTGCACCGCACATGTAGCCACGTTCACGTCTTAGCACAACGGAAAGAGGAAGTAGCGTGATGCAGAAAAGAAGAGGGCTCAAGCTGTCACCTTGAAACACTCCGCGGTGGTAGCATACCAACTCGGTTGACACTACACGTTTCCCAGATGTTAGAATGAAGCGCGTTTTCCAGAGCGGTAGTAGATTTTCAATGCATTTCACTATGTCAGGTTGGACTTTCAGCACTTTGAGCAAGATGACAATTAGCTCATGAGAAGTTGTGTCAAAAGCTTTTTTGTAGTCCACCCAGGCCATTGACAGGTTGCGCTTATAATGGACCGCATCTTGACAGATGCATCTGTCAATCAACAGATTGTCCTTGCAACCTGCAATGCCACGTTTCGAACCCCGCTGCTCATATACCTCTTTCCAGATAGGATCAATATGGTGCAGTATGCGTTCGTTCAAGATGGAGGTGAACGCCTTGTATACAGTATTAAGACAGGTAATAGGTCGGTAGTTTTCCGGATTAGACAAATCTCCTTTCTTCGGAATAAGAACGGTGCGCCCTTCTGTTAACCAAGGTGGAATGGGCTCTGTACCACACAAAAAAGATGTAAAGATACGAGATAAATGTTTGTGTGTGCTCGTGAAAGTTTTCCACCAAAAATTATTGATGGCATCTATTCCAGGAGCAGAAAAATTCTTTTTGCCAGTAAAGGCACGTTTCACATCTTGTTCGGTGATCACTAGGGGCACATCATCATCCTCTAAATGGCGATCGCAGAACTGCCTAAAGAGGCCAATGGCCGGAGAATCTATGTTCAACGGAAATCTAGTTTCGTAGAGTTTCTTCCAGAATGACTCGACCTGCGTTGCTGTTGGTGGGGTATGAACGACTGGAGTGTTCTTGCTGAAGAGACGGGAAGGGCATACACGAAAGATGGTGTTCTCCTTTACGGCCCTATAACGTTTCACTAACTTCTTCCTGTCCGCGGTTAGTGCCCGTATTTTGTCCAGAGAGTGCTGCTTGATGGTCAGCAGCGTATTCTTGTTCAGTGTGTGATACTTGGCCTTGAGAGAGCGGGCGATAAGCCTCAGCTTGGTGGTAAATCTCCGACCAGAGTTTACATACTCAATCACGCAGTGAATTCTGGATACCAGTTGCCTTTCCAACTTTAACTTCGCGTCCAGACGTTTTGTTTGCTGCTCAGCTTTTTCTGCCACCCTAAACGGGGCTGGGGTTACTAATAACCTGGCTGCAGCGTAAACGGCGCGATTGATAGTAAGAAGATCAGAATCATCTTTTAGGAATTCATCTAAGATTTCGTTCATTTCGGCCAGATGTTTGGCCCGCAGCGATATCTTGTGGTGAACTGTTCGCTGCCTGTCCTTCAGATATTCACAGGAGTTCAACAATTGGTAGAACCGCGTTTTAATGTCGATATCAACAGTCGCAGCTGGGGGACACGGTGCGATATTTTTAATTTCTTCCGCTTTATGCGGCGTAGCTGCAACTGGATCTTGCGGCTTGAAGTCAAAGCCTTTCCTTCGCAGATGGTACACATAGTCTCGCAGGTTTTGTTGCGAGAGACTGGAGTGCTCAGGATGCATCTCGCACCAAAGGGAATGCATCCGTGCCATGTATCCTCTCCGCGAAGGATCACTGGTGGCGTGACACGCAAGAAGGCCACGCCGTAGATCGTCCGTCCACACCATGCGAACGGCCCCACGGTTTGTGCTACTCCCAGCGCCTCTAGGGCCCACATCCGAAACAGGCCGGCTGGAAGTGGCTTTACTATGATTCTTTTTGGGAACCAGTTTAGACTGCGTGCCGGGTGGTTGGCCCGACACACAGACGGCAGCATCTGTCAGTACAAAGACTGTCCAGGGCACGCCACGAGGAGGCTGCTGATCCGATTTTATTATTATTATTATTATTATTATTTAAATAGTATTAAAAATATATTAAAATTGGCCGTCAATCACAATATAAGATAATTAAAAGATTAAAATATCATTTTACGTTCCGTATCGAGTACTCGATTTACATGTGGAACATTTACGACATGTTTCGACTATATATAGCCATCATCAGGTGTTCTGTTATAAACTCTCCAACTGAATTACTGACTTTTACTGATTTTTAAGATTTTTAGTTTTCATCTCTCTAATCATGTTTACGTTCTTCACATTGTATCCCCACATGTAAATCGAGTACTCGATACGGAACGTAAAATGATATTTTAATCTTTTAATTATCTTATATTGTGATTGACGGCCAATTTTAATATATTTTTAATACTATTTAAATAAATCACAATATGACGCACATACAATATCTTATTATTATTATTATTATCCCATCTCTTCACCACTTCCATGTACCCGAGACAGACCTTGTCCCTAAGGTACATAGGGCAGCAGCTATTTCCGGTATCCATATTGTTTTTAGCAAGTGTCACATGTGTTATATAATTTTATTTTATGACAGCGTCTTGTCGGATGATGTATGAAGTTCCCAAAATGGCGGTTTTCTGCAGTTCCCTGATGTCGTGTTCGCCCGGGATGTTGGCCAAATATTTTCTGAGTGACCTGGAGACAGTTCCTGTTATTATTATAATTATTATTATTTCACCTTTTTGCATTTATTTTATCTTATTTTGCTGACTTTTTAACTGGCTTCTGTAGTTGTTGAGTTGGCATGTCATAATAAAAAACTGAAATTACCACAAAATAATGCAAGGAATTTGTCAATTTCCCATGGTCAGACCTTGTCTCTAATGTTCGTTATATAGAAACTCGTAGAAAATACATTTGAAATAAGGACTTTATTTAATGTAATTATTATTGACTGCGGTTCATATCTTTTGTAAAACCACAGGGTTCCGTCTTATGACACGATCAAGTTCCATCCATTTTCCGACATTTGATATATTTACAGTCTTATGTCAAATTGTAGCTTAAAAAGTGGTTTTGTGACCAACATTCTGCATGTTTCACATACGCGTTCTAAATTGTAAAACTGGTACATGCCGGCCAGTGTAAGGACGGCTGAAGTTGGTAAATTAGACTGGCAAGGAATTGGTTTATCGTGCAGCAAATATTAAGCACCTGAGCTGAGAGGAGGGGCGGCTCGTAATTTACTCGGTAAAATGCTAAGCGCTGAAATAGTTTGTTACTCTCACGCGAATGGTCTGGACTTTTAGTGTCCGTATCTGCTTTCATTTCAGCAGCGAAATCTACACGTGTAGAATTTCAGGTTCTTATGGCTTTGAGTCTGAAGATGGCTTGTCTTCTGGGTTGTTGCGCCGTGTAGTCTGGCCGACGTTTCAAAGGTCCTTGCTGCCTCCATCATCAGACTACACTGCGCGGTATCGAAATCTACACATTCTTTTACGTGTCTTGTGTGTGCCAGATTGAATATTGTTTGGTCGTGCTGCGCCAGATATTAAGGTTAAAACTCTCTCGGTATTGTAATAATACGTCCGATCTATTGGACATTAATGTTTCATCTGTAATTAGTGTCTTCCTGTTATAATAGGCTGTTTGTTGTTGTAACACGGTCTAATAAAGGAATTCAGTCGTGGAGACAGCTGTTCGAGAATTGGCCGATTCGAAATGCATAATTTGCCAGTTTTTTTTTATCATTTTGAATTTTCTTTTGTTTTCAGTTTTTCGGCGTTGTAAGTGAAGGGTTAAAACATTCTTTCTGCTCTTTGAATCAATTTAATGCTATCTTATAGTTCAAGGTGTAGTATTTCTCGAAGGCGATGCTAGTGAGGAAAGGTTTTATGAGCTCGTGTTTATTTTATGATGAACGTAAACATTCTAAAAAAAAAACAACCAAGTTGTTTCAAAGTTTATCTCGTGTACCACGAGCCCAACAACACAGACCGGAGCTCTGGTGAAATCTGTGAGTATCTGAAAGATTTGGGCCGGGAGATTTGTTACCGTATCGTGTTGATTTTGGGCTTGAACTGTAGCAGGCAGAATAAAGCCAAGGTATCGGCAAGTTAATGCTTTCAACTTAGACTTATCTGCGCACTTTTCTCCATATGATGCTGATGTGGGATTGCGTGAAGCTTAGGTTTTTATATATATATATATATATATATATATATATATATAATAAACCTATTTGATAAGTACTTGTATTCCATCCACTATATTTACTGCAGTTATAAGAGGCAAAAAGTAGGTTTTAATCCAATACCTTCCCTTTCTTATTTATATTCTTAGCCAGTTATGTAACTCACTTGACTAAAAATTTATATAGGCTTACATATATGTATATACATATAAAAAGTACGGACTTTTCAATTATGTTTTTTTTTAAACAGATGGAAAAAACAGTAGACACTGACGAACAAGAAATGTGGTAGTCACGATCGGCCACGGATGATTACAATTGTTCACGCCAGGTCACTAAAGGTCATTATATGTCACGACTGAGCACGCTGAAACATGATTCAAGGTTGGTCACGCTTCGTCGCACGAGGACAGGTTTCGTTCGGTTTGGTCACGTTTTGTCGGTATTTGTCAGAATATATCAGGTGAGGCAGGTATTGGCATCACAGGACATTAGCTTGTCGAGAGTGATAGGAAAAAAAGGAATTCCTTAACAACCTGCCAGGCTGGCATAAACTTTCGAAGATTCTGTTGCAGTACAATGATTATGATTAGGCCTGAACCCAATATTTGACATAATTTCACTTTATTGTTTCTATGGGGCGATACTTGCCTCGTATCGGGAAGACTTTGTAACACTTGTCGGTGATTCATGCAGTTCTAGCTGGTATCTGGGAAGTGACAGTTGTATTAAACTTTTATCAGTGAAAGTACCATATCTATCTTTTTTAACTTCACGTAATCTGAAAACGTTTAGTACCGCTGTGGGGCATGTAACTGACATACAAATAAAGTATCTCAAATTTTAGACTTGACAGGAGTATACGAGTGGTTTGACTTTACCTACGGGGAAGAGTTTCCCGGTCACTGTGGTTTAGGGACTGGTTCTATCAAAGACAAAACTCTTCTCCTACCGAGGATTGAACCCTGTCGTATGCGATTTCACGTCTCCTAATCCATCATCCCCTTTTCTCCAGATCATCCTGAGTTGTTTAGCCCAGGAAATATATTTCACTAGATAGAGCTAATCCCTAGGGATTAGCTCTATCTAGTGGGCCCAACTGAGTAGGAACCTGAAGACGGAGATAGAGTCCCATCTCCGAAACGTCGTTTTACGTTTTATATTTACTAGACGATGGATAATATCCAAGAAAAATTTTATTCAATTGACTCTTCACCATCGTCAAGAAGTTTTAGATTTGATATTCCATTAATTGTTGTACCATAAATATATCTGTATATTGGTCCAGTGCTCGAAATCGTGGGTAATTTTGTGAGTCTGCAGTTGGGTTTTAATGGGAACCAATATAACTATTAATGGAATCCTAAATTAATGACGTTAATTTGGAGGATATTGTTTGTTGATCATGGCTTATTGATTGATTGATTGGTTTTCACCCAGTAGTTTTGATCTAGTCTATTTTCGAAACCACGTTATCAGATCGGAGAAGGGACTATGTAATTACCTGTTTTTTATAGTCTACTTCTCCTCGTCACAAACGAACCATTGGTTACGTCTGCTTCTCGTAGTCTAGACCAGTGATCCACAAACCATGCTTTGCTATCCTTTTGTGGGAAATAGAAATATTTTATTAAATTCTGGGAAAATGACATATAATGGGTTTCGTTTTGTGCTGGTACTATTTCAAACCGAGTGCATTGATTTATGAACACTGGACTTATAATTAGGAGGCATACCGAGTCTCAGCTGGCTGTTATGACAGGTTTTATAAATTTTTCTTCTCCTGTCCACGAGAATGATCAGATGTCGTTGAATGTGTTCCATTTAGAAAAAAAGGTGCTTTTCATTTATAGCCACGCAGCTAAGATCATGATTATTTAGATTTCCTACATTCTCAGTGTCTGGATGATGCGTAGAACAGATTCTTAAAGTGTAACTGTCTGAGTATTAAATGAATCATATGTGGGAAATAGGAAATGAGAAAGATGCACTTGTAAAATCTTTCACCCTGAAAAGTCTGTTTGTAACCCAAGTCTCTAATATCCATTGTAATATTTTCCTCTCATCAATACATAGGGTTCGCCGTCTCGATCATTTTGGGTACGTGAAGTTTGAATCTCTGATATTTGATTTAAATAATGCGCACTTGAGATATACTGCATCGTATAGTAAGTATCTATGTTCTCTCTGTTCAGTGAAAATTTATCTGAAAAGAGAATGCCTACATATTTTTTTGATTAAGTTATAATCAGGTTATTTTAGAAGGCATTGATAATATTAATATGGATGCTAGGGGACCATGTGTGAAGAGTGGGGTAGATTTAATTGGCTGAGTGCATCATCTACTAGAGGTCTCTTGTAAACATGATGATAAACCACAGAGTAAGTTTGTTACTTTAATGTTTAGGCACCCCAGATGAGACTCGTTTTGATGTAAAACCCTGTGTTGCAGTGTGGACGCACGCGAACACCAATTCCGGGCAGCCGAGCGTTGGTCCGATGATAATGTGTTCTCAAATCGCGCCGACTTCATGCCAGACAGGCAACCCGCAGAACTTGGCGTTGACAACATTCGGAAGGAAGACGCTGGCATCTATCGCTGTCGGGTAGACTTCAAAATTGCGCAGACAAGGAATTCGAAGGTCAACCTCACCGTAATTGGTAAGTCTGCTCAGGTCTATTACGCTGCTATCCTTTTCCATGGTAATCGACTGGCTTCTTCGTGCTCTGGTGTACTTCAATAGGAGCAGAGTCATTCAACAGGTCAGCGGTGTGCGCTGGATTCGTCTGACCCAAAGATAGAATACAGTGGCTGGAGTTTGTAAAGACGGTAATGAATTTTAGGTTTTCCCATAACCACGGGATTCTTGAGACTTCTGGCCAAATCGCGTTTTCAATTTCCGCCCTGCATCATGAAGTATTTAATTTTTATATATAAAAATGTGTTATAATCATACGATAATAATAGTTTGACGATACGTCTTTCGTATTATTTTTTTCTTTCTACATATTAGCATTGACTGCGATTCGAAAAGTCTTTTCCTAATGTAATAGCCAATAGTTAGTGTCCGTCACACTTGAATGGGCGAGTACGTCGTGAAATATAATTGAAATTAGGTTCTGACGGTGGCGAAATTGTAGCAAGAAACGCAGACCATAGTTATGGTGGAGCTGACGGTGTCTGAATTTAGCGGGAGTCTAGATTCAGGTGGTCGGTTTTTGTATTTAATGTTTTCGCGTTTTATTTACTATGAAAATTTTCTTTTTTCATTGCGATTTACAAAAAAGGCATCAAAATAATATCGGCAGCGAAATGTATTAATGTTCAGCACGAAGTTTAATTCCCGTCTAATTTGAAAGCCGATACGACATTACTAATTAGATGTGCAAAAGTAAGGAATGACAAAACTGCCTAACGCAATTTGTGTCCAGTGTTTGCATCTAATGCCGTACATTACAGAAATCAAACATGTTTCCTCATCGAACACACATTAAATGCAGAGCGCGGGCCACATCAACACTTCTGACATTAATCGATCGCACCGTCCAAAGTTTGATTAGTCCTCGAAGCGTACGCCGATGTAGTGCAAACTTCATCGCTAGTGTTCCGTACACGTAGTTAGTTACCGCAAGCGAATAGTTTCAGTTAGTGGCACTTTGAATTACCAACGAAACTTTAATCGTAACTTTACAAAGTATCGTAAATTTGAGTGGTATAGTACTTCTGTTTATAGATTTAATTGGCATTAGCAGATATGGGGAGTAATTAATTTAGGGACTGGGTAAGAAAATAGGGATTTTAGAGCCATGTGATATTATTACTGTCTTCCTCAGTTTGCTTGGGGTCTCGGGTTCGATTCCCGGCGGTGCCCGAATTTATAACTTGTGTTGGGCAAGGCCGTGGTCTAGGCAACACGGAGTTTTCCTCCGTGGCATCCCAACAATTACTCCATTCACACACAGAAGAAGGCAATGGCAAACCACTTCTGGATCATCTGCCAAGAACGTATATGAACAGGTCCCAGTCCGAGAAAAGGATGGAAGGATCCTGTTCATATGGACCTGTCGTCAGACAGAACACTAAATAATAATAATAATGCAATGTTATGGTACTGCAAGTATTAACGGATAAATTAACATACTGTGCCAGTATGATGTCCTGATGATGGAGGCGGTAAACGCCTCCGAAACATCGGTCAACTTCTATGAATATACACGGCGTAATATCCCAGAACGCCGTCATCTACACATACGTCTCCGTAAGAATCATAATATCACTTCTGGAACATTATTTATTCTAGTATACACACGCCAACCCATTCTCCTGTGCTAAGAAGTAGCAGAGAGTCTGATTAATATTCTGAATCGACGATGGGGAACTTAGCTCGTGCACACAAAGAACCCGAACGCGTTGACGTACCCAGAACTGAAAAGGGAAACACAACGAAATGAACTATTCTGAGTATTCCACATGGAACGTTGAATATCTACGACGCAGCTACTAAGGGAGAAAAAGTTTTTTTAAGTTGGCAGTACTGAGGGAACTTTTCTATCAAGAGGTCACAGTTCAATTTTAAATAGAAAGTGCGATTCGACTGTGAAGTCCGGGTGAAACTCCTATATAAAAGAAGGTAGTACACTATAAGCAGCAGAGTCAAAGAGACGTGTATTGGGTTCAGAAATTTTCAACGAATTCAATTTGTTCAGAGGGCTTGCATTAAGGCTTCGACCGGGATGTTCTTTTGTTAAATCTTATGTGGTACCGCCTGATTCGACTTCTAATGGTTAAGTGAAGTGTTTTCTTCGCGGTACGGTCTGGATTCGTAAATAATATTCAGACGAGCTTCGGCTTCAAAGGGTTAACCAGCTGATTTTCGTAATGGTGAGGTGTAGTGTTTTCTTCGCGGTACGGACTGAATTCATAAATAATATTTAGACGATCTTTGGCTTCAAAGGGTTAAAATAGGAAATAAAACAAGTTTCATGAAACCGAAGTCATTTTAGGTGTTCTCAAGTTAATATTTTTTTTTTCATTATCATTACATTACGTCATTATTAAACCTTTTATTGAACGAAGCTTTTGATTGTTTTCGAAAAATACGGTGTTTGAAACTCTGCCGGATCTCGTGCGCCTGGACATTGTCGTGTGTGTTGTCCGCGTCTCTCTGTGTTGTGATGTCCTGTGTACAGGTAGAGGCCTTGAGACGGCCCCTATGTTCCACGTTAGAGCGAAAAGGGTATACAAAATTGTATTCTCGGAGTACATGTTATGAGCCTTCTTATTAGGCGCATGGAATTTTATCCACCCTGTTACATCACGTCTCTTAGGCTCAAATTATTCTCCGTCGCCTTGTTTTTTCTAACATCCTTATTACATGCCGTTATATATGATGACGGGAAACTTCGAGGTCTTTTTATATACGTCACCTGTTGTTATATTAGTAAAATACATGATGGGCCGGACATGTAGCTTGGATGAAGTAGACAAGACTTACGTATATAAATTTTATCGTGAATATATCTGCTTCAAAGACCGTGAAGTAGATTGGAAGATGATAGCTCGTTTGGAAGTGGGTTTTAAGGGTCAGACAAGGACATGATTGAATGAAGATTCCGTAAGAAAACAAGTTTTATTCTCTAAAACTTTGGTTTCTACCAGAGGTTAAATGGGTGATTACTCACTTGGGGTGTTGTCTTCCACGGCTGATATATAAAAATGCGAAGATTAAAATATTAAAAATTATGTTATGGGTAATAGGGAAATAGGGTTTTGGCTGATGTGAACACAATAAGGAAACTTTTTATATTCAACTCAAGGCGTCTGTTTTGACTGGCTGAACGTATATTAGCTTCTGAAGTAGGACTCCATGGAGTTGGTCACATAAATTGAGACTTCTTGTCAACATAGTGCAAGTTTCTCAGGTAAATTTGTGTGGCCAGGAATTATAACTCAACAGTATTTTCTGTTAAAAAGACAGAGAACTTATAGCAAGGCGATTGTATTTCACTTCAGTCGTGTTACACAAACGTCTCTTTAATTTGGTTATTATGTGCTGTGTAAAGTGTTACGGTGAATCAGTCTAAAAAATGCCTTGAGGCTTGTTACTACACAGAGGTCAAAGGCCATCCAAGAAAGAGGTCAGTTCGCGCCGCTAGACCACTCTTGAAGTGACACGCAACCTTACCGTCATCAGACGCAAAGGACTTAAAGAGATGCTGAGACGAGATTAACCCTTGACTGTCCAGTACACAGTTTATGCAAATTAGTAACTAACTTCTCTGATCGAATACTCTGAACCAACAGAAGCTGGAAATTGCAGTAATTAAGCGGTCTTGTAATCATGTTCCGAAGATCGTGCGAGCGCAGTTTATCTGCTTAATAGAGTTTCCGATTTAGAGGACCGTGGATCGATACCTGGAGAATAATTGTGGGACTTCAGGAGGAAAATATAATGGCTAGCATAATGACCACATTGGTCTGTGTAGTGTAACTCTTTCTGTGATACTGCCGTGATATCTTGCTTAGACTCACAACACGCAGTTTGAAAGGATCGGTCAAACACACATTCCCTGATACCCATTTGATGTTAAAAAAATTACCTGTTTGTGACATTAGCGGTACAATTTACGTTTTGCCAGTAACGAAAATATGAGCCGGGATAGCTCAGTCAGTATAGTGACTAGCTACGGGCTGGACGACCGGGGTTCGATCCCCGATGGGGGCAGAGGATTTTTCCTCTGGCCTCTGGGGCCCACCCAGCCTCCTATACAATGGGTACCGGGGTCCTTTCCCGGGGGTAAAGCCGGCCGGGGCGTGATGCTGACCACTCACCTCCCATCTAGTGCCGAGGTCAAGGAAGAGAGGAGCTATACCTCCACTCACCCCAAACGCCTACATGGCGTACAGTGGGACAAACTTTACTTTACTTTACAGTAACGAAAATTTTCATTTTAATCCGAATCGTCATGGAGAGGTTAAAATTCGATCTGTAATGGGTGAAAAATCATATTGAAAGTATTTACATTAGGTCTAATAGACGCAAGTTGATTTACAATTAAAGAAGGTTTATCTTAGAAACCAAAGTTCTGCAAGCGGAAATCTTAGACCTGGAACGAAGTTCTGAGGCAGCACAGAACAAGTAGAAGCTAATTCTGCCTTGTATTCCGTAGTTGGGTTGCTTTGCTGCAAGTAGCAATTTGCAAAGTGACTTTACTACAGACTCTAAACAAGTAACAAGAATAATAGACAGGTAAAACTACTCTCCTCCTTCCACCCAGGCCAGTCCGCAATTACCTCCGGATACATGACCGCTTTTATTAATTAGGTTACACTCGTATTTTGGATTAATAAGGAGAATAGTTAGACTGTTCTTCATCTACAAACTCGGTATTTTTGTGCGTAGTACAGGATCAAGAAATTTCCTGTTCTTTCGTCTCTTAAAGTTCATTGCTGTGTTCACAGAAGCTCGCCGCTTAATACCTGAGCCAGGTTATTATGTTGATTGCAAAACTATTGTTTTGATTTAAATTTTGTACTCTGGTTTAAGCCTTAAGCTACACTGGTAAGAAATGAAATCGGAACTCGTACTGTACGAGTTTTGTTACACTAGATGGCTGTCACAAACCCCATGAAAATTTCTTGTTCATGTGATGTTACAACGTGTGGACTTTGTGTCCACACTTTTCTCTCTGAAGACGGAAGCAAAATCTAGTTTTTGAAACGTAGTTTTATAATTTAGATTAGTATTTCGTAATGTTTGGGTCGCGTACAACCGATGGTAGGTGAAAGGAGGATGCTGCATAGGTCCAGGTGAAAATTTTCACGTTTTTTTTTTTGTTTACACGGTATATTTTAATTAAACACTGCGAAAACATTTCATTTAGGTCTGCTTTAAGAATTAAACCATCTCTGTAATTAATTCATCGCAACTACAAATTCCGATCCACAAAGACGGGCTATGTGTGAAAAGTATTTTATAAAACTTTTCACTTGTGAATTTAGGTATTTTATTTCAGTCTTCCAGAATATTCGGTAATTCTGTCTCTTACATATATCATCCACCTGTCTCCGTATTGTTCGTTTCTTTTTTACTGTCTGTTCATATCTACCTCTGTACCATAATCATATAAATTAATCCCGGTTTATCCTACTCGTTTTTGCATATCTCCGCGACGCAGTCTCGGCCGGGAAAACTTCGCTTTATTACCGCCACGTTAAACTAGAGCGGCCTCCAACTGTCACGATTTCGTTTTAAACGTAAATGGAAGGTCGTGTTTTAAAAGTTCCTGGTGTCCTTCTTTTACCTGTACAAAAAAATCTTAATGTCTTTGTCTGTTGTAGCTTGTATTGAAATCTTTTCAAGAAATGCAATCTTAAGTAATTGTATTGCACATTGCATACAGCAGTGTTGTTGACAAAGCAAATTAGGAACGAAGAGATAACGTGTTTCAATTAGAAGTTGTACGCCTTTAACGAGACATGTATACTTCACGTCATACACCAGTTTTTAACTATGAAACTTTTTTTTTTACAATACTCACAAAGGTTTGTTCCAAGCTCATTTAAAATAAGGGGTTGATTCTACCGATGAGAGACCCAATTAAACTCGACCAACACAAAATTTCGCCGAAAGCCGTTGGATAGTTTCGGAGATGAAACTTGAGCGTTCAAGAACAAACAATGTAACCTATTATTCGTTAATTTGATGAGCTTAATATGAGAGCACATGACAAGGCTTATAACTAGTATACTTCCATATTAGTTTCCATTATAATCCCCTTTTATATCATTGTCCTAACAATATTATGTGAGCTGTATAAATCATGAAGTTAAAATTAGGAAGTTTTTAGTGAGATTTGAGGTTCTTACGGCGGAGACAATGAAGATGGCTCTGTTGTGGGTTATAACATCATGTAGTTCGGTAGTTCACCGACTTTTCAGAGGTGCAAATTTCCTCCATCATCCGGGCAAAGAGTAACTCCAAAAAAAACTCGTTGAAAAAAAAATGAGGAAGGTTTTAAAATACTTGACGATGGACCTTGGTAATCGAGATGAAACGGGTTTGTGCGATGTGTTTTATGTAATGAATTCCTTCGCTAAGACGAAATTCCTGTTGAAATGCGTCACGTAAAGGATTTTTTTTATATATCAGGGTTTCTGAGTAATCTATTTTTTTATTAACTTTTCATCTTATTTTAATAGTGACCTACATCACAGTTAAAATCTCACAGTAAATTATGCCGCTCTATAGAGCCCGATGTTTGACTACCACCTCATACAGGCAATGTCCGAGACCCACCAGGTTTAACGGGGTTGTATGGGCCATATTATCTACCCTTATCTAGAACATAGGTTAAGAATATGCTGCCCCTCTATACTGTCTTCCATAAGGTACAATTTGGCTGCACGCGACAGAGACAAGCGACCGAGGCAGGCGACAGAGACGGGAGACGGACACATCGCAGCTTGTCGCCACACACTTTTGAGGTGACGACCGAGACATGCGGCAAAGTGTTTGTTTTATTTGTTTTGTTGAGACATACGTGCACATATTCTGTGAAAAATGAGTACAAAAATGCTTCTAAAAAGGTTACTCGAAGAATAAGAAGAATAAGATGATGTGTTGCGAAAGAAACAAAGAAAACCTATGAGTTCAATGTTCATAACCAGACGTGAAGAAGGTTCTTTCTGTCTGTTAATAAAGAATCATTTATCATTAGAAGAAGATAATTTCAGGAGTTATTTCAGATTGAATCATAAGCAGTTTGGTTACGCCTGAGCCCGTCGCGAGACACTACTGGTCCGAGAGCGGTCTCCTGTGCTTTGTCTCTGTCGCCTGTCTTTGTCTCGCGCTCGTAATTGTACTTCATACGATTGTACAGAGAGCAGACAGGAAGCGACCAGTCTCGGTCTCGTAACTGTGTCGCCTGCCTCGGTCGCTTGTCTCTGTCGCGTGCAGCCAAATTGTACCTTTACATTGAGCCTACATGTCGTCTTGAGGAAGGTCATTGTCTTCTCATATGATGCACTCTGGAAGATATTAAATGACGGTTTTAGAGGACTATCTGACGATTAGTTCATTAAGTTCCTCCGAAACGTCCGTCGGTATCTGCCAGACTACGCGGTGCTACATCCCAGAAGACACGAATTGATGTACGACATCGGGGTCCATTTTACCCTGCATTACACTCTAGAGAGTTCATGTGCTGTTCGTCTGTCCGTCCGTGTTCCAACCCGACGCTGTGTTTCCTACACCTCGCCGTTCTTCTATACATTGCAGATTTTCCTTCATCTGAGGATTCATAACAACATTTCGTTTCTGCCCGATTTTCTAAATCCCCAAAGTTCGCTCTCTACTACAGCAATTGTTATTTTGTGTTTTCAGAGCATTACTTCAGACGTTCTCCGTTCACATGAATAGTCACTTTCTTTGTGAGATATTTTGGCTGTCTTCTGGGTTGTAGCGCCGTAGTCTGACAGAAGTTTACCAACGTTTCAGATGTCCTTGCTGCCTCCATCATTAGGGCGATCGCCGAACCTAGAAGACAGTCATATTCCTACTCGCCGCCGTGAGAATTTTAGATCTTCTTGGGGAGAGTTCGTACAGCGAGTCGATATTATCCAAGAAGTACAACGTTCCCAAATTATCGATAAATGACTTGGCAGATATTTATCTCTTTGCACTAAGTTCTATGCTCGCTCGATGATTAGCCTAAATCACTTCTTAAAAGACACCTACAACGAAGAATTATGTAGATACTGTAGGATTCTATTTTTATCTTTTCCAGTGACATTTACGAGATTTCTCGCATAAAAGTACTTGTCTTACTGGAAGAATGAGAAATTCATGCGGAATTATAATTTTAAAAAAATTGGAATGTGTGACAATTTGAGGAACTACACATAGATGAGAACCTACATCGACAGAACTTGATTGTGTTCTAGATTTAATTGGACTTGAGTAGGGCCCAGTATGAGCGCTCTTCTGAAATCAGGAACTAGCTAAGGAAACTTCAGCGTTGAATAGATTTCGTTATCTACTTCCGGGTCTTCCAAACCGTTTTCCCGATACTTTAAAACTGAAAATCTGTATGTATTACGTGTTTTCCCTTGATCTGTGACATGTCAGAGAGTAAAATAATTCGCTGTGAGCTGTGGGCAGAGTTAGAAAAGTTGGGGTTACTAATGTTGAACGCGGGATACAAACAGCAAGGGGGTGGCAGAGTCTGAGTGCGAACGGCAGGTTTGGGTAGTGGATAAATACCACTGCGGGAATGGGTTTCGTCAGGATATGAAGCAGTTCCGAGGAAAATGAATACATCTGATGTTGAAGTTTAGTATCTCATTGTTTTATTCACTAGATATATTCCTTACATTTAACAAGTTTGTTTCGCCAGTAATTTTAAGATGGATATAAACGGAAATAAATCTTTTCCTGTGGCCAACATTTCAGATCCCTGCTTTATAGCGGGCAAACATAAACGCCTTCTGTATAAAATAATACTCATGCTGGGATCCTAACCCAGGTCGTTTAATAACGTATTATTCAGTTCAGTGACTGACCTATATCACATTTGACCAAGAAATTTAAAGAATTTAGCGCAGTTTCGAATGACTTAGTCCCGTTTTCTCCTTTTAGAGCCGAGAGCGGTTTATGCTAATTCACTAAATACTGCTTCGTAGAAAATCTGTTTTAGTAAAAACATTGTTAAATGGACTTAGCGAGTTTTTGGAATTACGCTCTTCCGTTGTGTTATTCTGGGTTTTGATGCTGTGTACTTTTGTGGGCGATTACTGTAATCGAGAGAGATATGTTCTTTCAGAATTTCGTTGACGGCCTGCAAGTCTGCATGAGCGTTAAGGCTTTGACCGGGATGTTCTTTTGTTAAATCTTATGTGGTACCGCCTGATTCGACTTCTAATGGTTAAGTGAAGTGTTTTCTTCGCGGTACGGTCTGGATTCGTAAATATTATGAAGACGAGCTTCGGCTTCAAAGGGTTAACCAGCTGATTTTCGTAATGGTGAGGTGTAGTGTTTTCTTCGCGGTACGGATTGAATTCATAAATAATATTCAGACGATCTTCGGCTTCAAAGGGTTAATGGCTTCGGGTGTGGGATGGGAGGGGGTTGAGGGTCTACTATGAGATAACGTTGCAGCATTTGCCCGAAGAGACACTATCTCATTTCCGTCCACCTCGTCCTCCTTTGTTGCGATTGTAATTTGTCTCTCCACTTTGTCACACATAATCTTGGATGGTTCTAGAGACGAGAGAGGACGTCTGAATAAATTGAGCAAAGCGGCGAACGTGAATATATTATGAGTCTACTTCCATTTGCACGGTTCCAGATGTTTACAGAGGCCAACAGGAATTGTTCTTCTCAGGTCTTTCCAGTCAAAAGAACTTGTATTCCAATTCTAAATGTTTCTGACGAAGGTGTGTGACAGGTACTTAAAATATATTTGGAATTTCCTTTAAAAAACGTAAATATTCAGAGTCTGGGTCAGTTTCCGTGTTGAGACGAGTGATTAAGATTAGTCAATTCAAACGGACCTCCCAAAGTGGGTTTTTTATTCCTGAAAACGGAAAGAATGAGTTTCTGAGTCTAAGGAAACCACACCAAAGAAGCATCAGTTACAACTCATCTTTTCGTATATTTGCTTGCTGATGTGTGTGTGTGTGTGGATTGATGTATGTAAATTTCTATAAATAAAGAGCCACACAAATTATTAAAGAGTCTCTGACATTTTATAACATATTACAGGCAGAAACTTATTTTTCTATTAATGTGGGGAGCGGTTTCTTTTACCCATTTCGCTGATTTTTCTTACTACGAGCCTGTAGTGAGGTTCATTCTAGTGTTCCTGTCAATAATTACATGAACGCGCATCAGAAGGGTTAATATTTTTAATGAACACTATATCTAAAAAATATTTAGTTAAATTTTAAATTATCGTAAATTACCCATTTAAATGATCCGTAAACATTAGACAGGGTTTTTAAGCAGAGACCGGTCTGTCTGAAGGTCCCTTTCTGTACAGGACAAAGCCCAGAAACCCAAGAAATAACTAACTAACTAGCTGGCCTAGGGACCACGAAGGTTGAACACCGCATTAACCAACTGACATAAAGCCATATCTCCAGTCCATAGATTAATCAGACAGTGACACGACCTTTCATTGTCCGTGAGAAAATGGGTAGATTCTGGTGTAATATAGTATACGTGGTTATTTTTTAGGAACTTTTATTTCTGCTGTTGGTGACAGTGGGGACAGTTGGCATGATTGGTGCTGTCCGTTCGCTGATGGCCGGCTGTGCTAGTGTGGTGCGGGGAATTGCTTGGTTCTGTTTAACTTTGTTCTGTGAAATGAGTGTGTTTAATGTGCCTTGATATTATCTATAAAATAATGTGATAAGGAGTTAAGCAGTGTAGTGATGTTAGTTGCTTAGATGAAGTTCAGAAGCGTATCGAAATGTGTTACTTGGAAACAGAGCAAAGTTTGATGTGACACGTTGAAGCTTGGAGGGACCGATGACGTAACCGTGCGACGTACTGCCAACTCTATAACCTACTTCTCCGCGTACAGGTAAGGTTTTTAGTGGATGTAGAAACCTTTATACTTTTAACCGTAGCTTCATGCTGTAGCTGCTTTAACTCTACGACCCTACACGTCTCCAGTGCACATTTAGTAGGAGGCTGGATGATCCCTTCAGTTCGTAAAGACGGCAGAGAGAAAAACCATTGCTCTTACAAAGAATCCTTTAGCCACCCACATTACCGACTTTGTATACTCGTTATATACAGGTTAGAAACTTGGTCTCTTACTGTAGGTAAAAGTCTGCATCTAATAGTGTTGAGAAGATGAGAGAAAGAAATACGCAATGGAAGAAAATCACGAAAGAAACTTCATTCATAGGCTAGTAAGCCTAGAGTATGTTAATTAAATTAAATATGTGATGAGCAGGACATGTAGCACCAAAAGGTGTAAATGATCTTAGCTGCAGATAAGTGCATAATATTAAAATAGATTCTGGAGGGTGTTGTATTCGTATAGCTTACTGAAAAGTGCATGCTTGTTATTTATAACGTACTTGAAAGACATGAAATCCATCATAATTTTAAAATGCGTTGTAGAAGGAATGGAATCTTTGAAAATAGTAGGTATCTTGGGCCTTTGTACGGACTCCAGATTTTTTTTTTTTAATAATTTGAAACTAAGCCAAAATTGCTTATCGCTTTTTCTCTCTTGTATGTCTTCCTTCCCAATGTCTTTGGCGTCTCCTTTTCACGCTGTAGATCTTGATTCTTGCCTTCCACATCTTGACCTTCGATTTCTGCAGCTGTACATTTTATTCCCTGTGCTAAATGCTCTTTACATCTCCCCTTCCTCCAAGCACTTGCTTCTTCAGATCTTCCAAACTTTCTGGCACTGGTTTGGTTACATTATTTTCAGTCTTACCAACTCGTCCTGAACTTTGCTGTCAGAGTTCGTCAGAAAAGGGTTGCATATTTGTTGTGGTGTCATGGCGTCTTGAATATAATTCTGATAGGAATTTATAATAGCAGTAGTTCAGAAGTCGCTGAGAATAACTAATATTGAATAGATAGAGGAGGTTACTTGATCAACTGAAGATACTGTCACATTGTTTTATCCTAAAGGCATTCGTGCAGTTTTAAAAGTAACCTTTATTTACGTCTCTGACGAAAAACAATGTTGTAATCCTAGGTGACTTTTTAATAGTGAGAAGTATGCTAGTGTTTAACATTCCATAGATCGCCATTTCTGGGTACATTTATATTATTTAGAATCTGTCTGTACATAATTTATTCCAGGTTCCAAACATAGTTTTACTCTGCAATGCATAACATGACTAATGGCTTTGTCTCTACTTTTAGGTTTTGTATCCAGTTTTTTAAAAGAGCAAATTGTATCGTAGGCCTTTGTTGAGTAATTTGTGTTTTTTTTTTTCAGTCGTATCTGATGTTAGTTAGGCTCCGCTCTCTGGTATGAAAGGATTATTGTTTTGTGCTTCGCTGGTTGTGTGAGTTTTGTGAAATGTTCTGTAACGTGGATCACTTTTGTTTTGTTGAATATATTTTTGTGACATTCTCATTTATAATTCTTTATTAATTGTGTAGTCAGTCAATGCTCCGTAAAGCAGCATTGTTCGGAGACGTTTCCGTGGTAATAATATGCAATTGCCTGACTAGTCCAATAGAAAACGTGACGTATTGGGTATTCAGGCACCTTAAAAGAATTTATATGCCCTGTAAGTAGCCATATTCTTAAGTAAATAAAACTTTAACGATCTTTGAAATGATAATCCTTCTTCATGTAGTCGTCTAATTCTATTCATTCACGTCGAATTGCGTTCTTGGTCGAGTGATCAAACTTCAGCTACCGTTAGGTAAGCAACAGTGGGGGCGTACTATGAATTTCCAAAAAGGCTATATTTTATATCGGTCTAAGAGTAACATCAGGTTGAAAGATTCATGTAAATTTATTTTCTCTAGTCTCTGTTTACCCTTTTGGGGAATTGGGCGTCCCATCCCTCTGTGTCTTCTTCTCCCCTCCCCCACTTCACATCTTTATACTTTATATACGATAAGGAACGTCGTTCTGTTTCGAGTTTTTTTGGCCTCTCGTCTCGGCAGCAAAGTCCTTTGAAAATCCCTTACGGTTAGCTACTAGTGACGTGGTGTACGGTACTTCTTTGATTCTTCAGCAGCGACGCACTTAAGTGAATAATTAACATGTGGTCAGCTGATCCCTTCTTAGTAATACTAATTTTATTTTAGAAAAAATTGTATTTCGAATGTTTTATATATATATATATATTGTTTTGTTGTGTCTTATTGTAGGACCACTGCCACCGGGTAAAAACCCATTTGCAGTTAGTAATAAAATAAAATAAAAAATAATATATATATAATTTAACGCAAAACACCCAGCCTCTTTAAAATTCAGTCCAGATATGTATTTAAAGAATAATTTTCTCAAAATACAGACTTGTACTACTAGAATCAAGGTGCGGATAAGCTCAGTTTTAGTTAAATGTCCTGTTAAAATTTGCATAATTTTTTTTAAAAAAAAGAAGTTATTTCGGAAGTTTCTGTCTTATGAGTCACTGAGCAGTGTAGTCTCTTATAAATTGGCCGACATTTCGAGTAACAGACCTTCTCCGTTATCAGACCGCCCTGATGATGGAAGCGGGAAGAACGGTTGGCAGCGTCTTTATAATCGCTGCCGTGTAAACAAGAAATCTCGCAGAGTGGCTATAAATAATAATGGACGACATTAAGGCTTTGACCGGGATGTTCTTTTGTTAAATCTTATGAGGTACCGCCTGATTCGACTTCTAATGGTTAAGTGAAGTGTTTTCTTCGCGGTACGGACTGAATTCATAAATAATATTCAGACGATCTTCGGCTTCAAAGGGTTAAAAGCAAGCAGTAGTAACCTTTTCCCTTATCACTGTCTTCATTCCAGTTAGACTCCGTACATTTTATTGTCGTAAGTCCAACTGTATTCTTCAACAGTTGGACTTCTAGACTTAGTGCAGTCACGACAAGAAGCTTAGAATACTGATATCAGTCTGATGCTGATTGGTTTTGGTCCTTCCACGTGATAATAATTCATTGAGTCACAGTTGTCAGCCATTAGCTTGTTTAAATTCCTTTCTTACCAACAACTTTAGGTACTTAAAATCTCTTTGTGGGTACTTTTTTGGTTACAGAATGGTACACTTGTTGACTGAACGCTTATAAAGGGAATAGAATTCCTGAATTTTTATTCTTTTATCATCATGAATGGCAATATGACGCTCACTGTCGTTCATATGTATTTCTTTTCCTCTCTCCTTTTCAGTGCCTCTTTCGTTCCGTTCGTGAAAGTCCAGACAGTGTGTGGGAGCCGTTAATTGCAAAGCCGATAATAGAAAAGGCTCGAGCGAGCTAGCAACCCCCCCAGTGAGTGCCGCCCCTCTCTCAACCCCTTGCAAACCCTTACAATCCCTTGACCGAACAACACAGGCATACAGTTTTTCAGTTCAGAAAATAGAAATAAACATTATTATGTAGGGTAAGAACAAAAAGAAAGTCACTTTCCTTTCCAATAGGCACACAAAAAATATATGTAGATGAGTTGTTAGTAATATAACCTATAGATCGACGCTGGTTTTTGGGTGTTAAACATTTTAGAGCAGTGGTATTCAACCTTTTTTTGTTCGTGTACCCCCAAATATAATTTCTGTTCAACTTTGTACCCCCAAAGTCGTTGGTGTATAATTCAAGTTATACATAACATATAATCTACATCTAAAATAAATTAAATAAATTACATTACTGATTATTCAGTGTTTATCATAATTTTTTTTAAAAAAATTTCACGTACCCCCTAAGATGTCTTCGCTTACCCCAGGTTGAATACCACTGTTTTTGATGATACGGGCATTTCTGAGGGGCATTTCGCATATTTATCACTTCAACGAAAGAAGCATTTTAACTGTTCATTTCACGACAAAGCACAGAACATTTTTGGTAACAACCAATGTCCTGTCCATTAGATTAGTATTGTGCTTAAGATGGTAAAGTTGCGTCATATTGTGATATAATGAATATATGTTTTAAATCTTGTCCGTCTAATCACAATAATTCTTATTAAATATTAAAATATTACAATAATTAACATTTAAAATATTAAATGATGTTCTTTATCGAAATATTCGATTTACATTAGACCATAATTTTTCATGTTTCATTGTAATATTTTAATATTTAATAAGAATTATTGTGATTAGACGGACAAGATTTAATATATAGTATTGTGCTGTTTCGGGTGCTGAGGTTACATAGCATCGAATAATATGGGAAGATGATCATGTACAAAGATCATCTGCGCATGACACCAATATGACTGTTCAATATAATTTAATTAAGTGACTGTCTCCACAAAACAAATACATCATAAATATAAGCGTCCATGTGCTTATTTGCTGCGTGCACAGATGAACTCATATTTGGTTGATGGAGAATCGTATTTCTCAATAACGCTCCGTCTGTATTAACCCAGAGAAGGGAGAGGCTGGACGTCCATAAGAAATGGAGAAATCATTCATGGCAGTTTAATATTTATTTTTTACCAATTTTTAAAACAAAATTATTTTTAAGATCGTTCACAGTTAACATTTGGGAATGTTCTGGTATCGGAGCTGATACATTTAAAACAGCCTAATCTGTTTTGATTATCAAGTCTTAGGTTATTGAACTATGATTTTTTAGTATTGATTCTATAGCATTTCATGATTTGATGTTTCTGAATAATTAGTTGTAAACAGTGTGGGAGAGGTCGTTGCCTATAAATACGAACCCAGAATTTTCTAAAAATGTTAGCAACTATTTAGGTACTATTAGGCTAGCCGGTCTCCGGGTCAAAACTCGAACTTCGGACCTCCATATTACTAAGGAGTAGTGCTCAAAAGAGTGGTGACTTATTATACCATTTGGGCCCACGGGTATCTTCCCACAGGAGACGCCGACGATAAATCCTCGCGTCTCATTCATTTTCCGTGATGTAAATGCCACGTCTAATCTCGACTCAGGAGTCTTGAATTGTTCGGAACTTTGGAGCAGTCACATTTCAAAAGCAAATGGTTCATTACGGTGGAGAGGTCACGGATGATTTGAGAAGGTCTCTAGACGTGGAGGTAAATTGTAACAGTGGTTTTCAAACAGGAAAGTAAAGATATCACGTAACCCATCAGTTTCCAAAATTCGAAACTCGAAATTAGATATATTCACAAACGGTTTAAATGTGTTTTTTCTGTCCATGAAATTGAAGACGGGACGAAAGTTTCTGTATTTTTCTGTATGTTTGAGTGACCTTGGTGTTTAATTCTTGCAAGTACATTAAAATCTATTGGATGTTTGACGTAAAGATTTCACAAATTTGTTTATAAAAATAACTGGGACTTTGCGCCGTGTAGTCTGATGAACGTTAATCGACGTTTAAGAGCGTTGTGCTGCCTCAGTCATCTACCATTGTGATGGAAATAGTAAACACTTCTGAAATGCCGGTGAAAATCTCTCAAATCACACTGCGCAACATCCCGGAACACGGTTGTCGTACGTTGTTTAATAGACTACTTCATGATATGAAACGTTAGAACAGACTGGGCTATGGCAATATACGTTCACTTTGTGCAGGCTCTGATCAAGGCACACCAATAATTATTTTTTAATGAAAATATAATATAAATACCTGTTAAACTGGCCTCTAACGATTGTGAAATTTATTCGAAGTTCCGTATCTAGCACGTGGCTGATAAATACTTTCCTCATTTCATATTAACGTTTTAAATTATGAAGGTGCTTATTAAATATGCCTGTCTGCCCGTTCAGAACACAGTTAGGGAACGCCTGACAGTATCCATGAAAGAATAATAATTTAACTTGGTTAATATACTTAAATCAAGTAACCCACTGTTTTCTCTGAGAATAATATGGAATTGGTAAATATATTCTGTGAAAAAAGGCGCAGAGTTACTGATTGTTAAAGCAGGTGGTACATATAGTTACCACAAGGTTTTGAACGGTTAGTAGTCTCTGTTCACGTCCGTCAACATCGTAATTAACAGTG
The DNA here is from genome assembly GCF_977971745.1 of Zootermopsis nevadensis. Taxonomy (NCBI): domain Eukaryota; kingdom Metazoa; phylum Arthropoda; class Insecta; order Blattodea; family Termopsidae; genus Zootermopsis; species Zootermopsis nevadensis. The sequence continues at coordinate 516,612 of NW_028259181.1, forward strand.
CCGTTAATTGCTGTGTAACTTGTATAGTTGGCAGATAGTCGTTAAATAAACAAAGGGATAAGCAGAGTTTCTCTAAGACGTGGTTCAGAAGATTTAATGTCTCCAGCCCTGTCGCTGAATCTATTCAAACCGCATTACATTGGAGCTCAGGTGCTCTGGAAGCTGGTTCTTGCAGAATTGCTCGTTTCGTATAGACTGAAATGCAGCGGAACTTCACAAGCTCTTCTCTAAATATTTGCATCGTCGGTCTACAACTAGAATTATGAGTTTCGCACACATTCGCGCTTTCATTTAAATTCTGTCTGATTTATTATATGTTCATTTTTGTAAGAGCATATCTAGATTTTTACATTTTCGTAATTTGAGGCAGTTTCCTTTCTATTATTTGCCTGTGATTATTAAGCAGTTCCTTAATTATTAATTTAATTATTTATTTGTTGGTTCCCAGACTGACTCAGACTCACTGGTCTGTCGTTTAAATTAACTGGCTTACTCAGTATCTGTTTGACAGATTGACTTACTCTTTAGTTCATTGGTGGCCAGGATTCCGGATTAATTGGTTGATTAACCACTTGAGGGCCTGACTGGTTTATTTATTAATTGGTTATCCGGGTTGTTGTTCATTGTTACCTTTCTTGATTGCGCGGTGTTATAGCTGGATTAATTCGTCGAGATTTGCTGTAGTCATTGTTTTGTTGACATTTCTGCAGAATTCACTCTGCGACAATGTAATTGAGCAATTGTTTGTAAAATGAAAATTCAAAAATTTCTGGCACGCTGAAGGCTGTTAATTTTTTTAAAAACCTAATATATAATCCGGTTACTTTAAGTGGGGTGATTAATTAACTGCCGACCTGTATAAGCTTTAATACCGTTCCGACTGTGGAGTGAAGAGGGTTTAAGTTTTTCTCCTTAAGTAAGTTTCTTTAATATTGTAAGATTTGAGGTTTTCACAGCGGTGGGTATGAAAATTTCTGTCCTCTGGCATTGGCTCATTCATCGTCCTGATGACGGAGGCAGTATGACCTCTGAAACGTTGATTAACATCGACCAGACTACACAGCGCAACAACCCAGAAGACAGAAATCTTCATCGCCCTGATGATGGAGGCAGTATGACCTCTGAAACGTTGATTAACATCGACCAGACTACACAGCGCAACAACCCAGAAGACAGAAATCTTCATACTCATCGCCCTGATGATGGAGGCAGTGTGACCTCTGAAACGTTGATTAACATCGTCAGACTACACAGCGCAACAACCCAGAAGACAGAAATCTTCATCGCCCTGATGATGGAGGCAGTGTGACCTCTGAAACGTTGATTAACATCGACCAGTCACACAGCGCAACAACCCAGAAGACAGAAATCTTCATACTCATCGCCCTGATGACGGAGGCAGTATGACCTCTGAAACGTTGATTAACATCGACCAGACTACACAGCGCAACAACCCAGAAGACAGAAATCTTCATACTCATCGCCCTGATGACGGAGGCAGTATGACCTCTGAAACGTTGATTAACATCGACCAGACTACACAGCGTAACAACCCAGAAGACAGAAATCTTCATACTCATCGCCCTGATGACGGAGGCAGTATGACCTCTGAAACGTTGATTAACATCGACCAGACTACACAGCGTAACAACCCAGAAGACAGAAATCTTCATACTCATCGCCCTGATGACGGAGGCAGTATGACCTCTGAAACGTTGATTAACATCGACCAGACTACACAGCGCAACAACCCAGAAGACGGAAATCTTCTTGTTTAATATTGCCCCTTAATAGTGCGTGAATCTCGATTTAGAAGATTAATGAAGAAATGTATTGCTTAGTTTGATTTATTAGTGAGTTACTGATTTGGTAAGTAACTTGACTGAAGTTTGCCGGATTCTAATTATTAATAATTGTCTCTCAGATGGATTGTTTTAATCACATTTTCGGTTGAACCATACCCACGATACCGTTCTTCCAGGGAACATTGCCTTCTCCTTCCAGTAGAGAGTACAGCTTGCTATTTTATGAAGACTCGACTTTAGGTTTTGACCTTTAAAGTACCCGTATATTGACATGGAAAAACTCTCAGTGTAAGTTATGGGCACGTCGGTACCGAATGTTGTCAACTTGATTTAAATATTGCGAATACTTCTGTAAGGTCTGTTCTTGTTTCTAACCTGTTTACTTCGCCTTACATTAAATTGCTTTATTAATACAAACCTACATAAGCTTTAAAGTGACTTAACTGTGTGTGACCTAAATAACCGGGGGTTAGTTCCCGACAGATGCATTCATTTTCCCATGGCCACAAAGTTCATTCCCAAGTGTAAAGTTTCTTTTAAGCTATAAGCCGGGGCAGCTCAGATAGTATGGTGTTTGACTACGAACTGGGCGGCCAGTGACTTTTCTTCTGTCCTCTGAATCCAGACTCTGGGGCCCACCCTAACAACTATAAAGATCTCTGTGCATTTCATGAGAACAAGAATCCAATCCAATCCAATCCGTAAGGTCGTCCTAGGAGGCGCCTTGTACGCTGCTTAACTTCAACGTTCTGTCAGCTGTCACCCTACTGACGTCAGATGTGCAGGTGAGATTCAAATTACGGAATTACATGAACTAAGTAATTCGCAAGTTCTGAGCTACCGTTTTCAACGCGAGATGGGACAAATAAGACAGAAAGATTGATTTTTAAAAGTCTCCTACAAAAATTTCCGAGTCTCAGTTGTCTGACTGCAGCCCACGGCGTGCCAGAAACCAAAAAGTTGTCAGTCATGAATGGGAAACATCTGAAATAGGGCTAACAATTATTTATTTTAATCCGTCTTATCACAATATTTTAAAATTTCTTATAATTAAGATAATAAAATATCATTGATGTTCCATATCGATTGATCGATTTACATTTCGGAACATTTACACAACATGTTTCAGTTTTTATAAAACCATCATCAGGTGTAAAATATCTAAGAACTTAAAACTCAAATATGATTCCATTTGGTGATGTTTTCATTACGTTTGTTTTTCCATTTTTGGGCGAAGGTGTTGTTTTTTCTTAAATTTTATTAGATGTACATATCGGTCTGTAAGTAGAAGATTGAAAGAAACACTAAAGAATTTGAAAGAATTTATAAAAGAATTTAGAGAATAAAATGCAAAATATATAAATTATAGTTAGAAAGTAACAATAAAATAAAAATAAAATAAAATAAAATAAAAGTAAATCTAAAATAAAACATACCAAAGATGTAGGAGTGATTGTTCCAAAATGGAAAAACAAACGTAATCAAAACATCACCAAATGGAATCATATTTGAGTTTTAAGTTCTTAGATATATTTTACACCTGATGATGGTTTTATAAAAACTGAAACATGTTGCGTAAATGTTCCGAAATGTAAATCGATCAATCGATATGGAACATCAATGATATTTTATTATCTTAATTATAAGAAATTTTAAATATTGTGATAAGACGGATTAAAATAAATAATTGTTATAATATTCACAATATGACGCAATTACACTATCTTATAAAATAGGGCTCAAAGAATTTTTATTTGAACTCTGACATATTAAGTTAGTTATGTATGAACTGAGGCTATAAAGGTTAAATAAATGTTCATAATTTGTATTTGTAGTTAAAGGACGATAATTAAATTATAGATCAACGGTCTTCGTAGAGTAATTACAAAATAATTTGCTGTCAGAATAAATGGCCTGTGTTCATCGCCATCAGTACATAATCTCTAATTGAACTGCATCCTCATCGACTTCAGTACATTGTACACTATCTTAGGAAGGTATGTTGTTTAATATTATCCTTTCATGTACATATTTATACCATAATTTCTGTGACATTATCAAAAAAATATATTCTTTCTTACAATGCAGGCTAAATTAAGTAAGGTATGGTACTGAAATCACAGGATTATGTCACAAAAATATTAATATCCTGCCTATTTTAATCTGCGATTTAATTTTAAAAGAATTCCATAACGTTGAGAATAAAATGTTTATTTTATTAAATCTTATATTTGTTTGAGTATTTGTAATATCTTTGCATGTTAGATTTTCTTGACTGGCGAAGGAACCGTTTTTAGCTTAGAAGTTCGCGTAGTAATTAATTTAAAAGCAGGTCGACTGAGAATTTACCACCGGAAACAAAACTGACTTAACAAATTTAGTGTAAATCTGACAGTTGGTTTCCGAATTATTAGGTAGATAGATCCAAAGAAGATAAAGAAAGTTGGATGATATAAAGTCAGCAGTGGCTGAGACGATAGAAAATGCATATAAGGAAAAAGGAGATACAAAAAACTGTTTAGTCCTTTGATTAATATGAGCACGCAGCTTCGCGTGCATTTGTTATTCTTTTTAGGTATTTTGTAACAAAACAGAATATATAATTGAATGCATAAAATATACCTAGTAGAAATATACTTTCAGTGTAAGGTGTAGAAATTTCTTGTGCAACTGACAAATCTGGAACATTAATAAATATTACAGCTTGGTTGTCATACGTCCTGTGTTGAGTGGAGAGAAATGTACAATGGGTCCACATCTCAGGGCGAAGTTCATTTGGGACTGCCAAGATGTAGGAGTGCCGGTATTCGTCATCAGGGGATTTCAAAAAGTGTACACACGCACGTGCGTGTGATGTACGCATTATTCGTTTCAAACCCCAGTCATCAGAGAGGTCAGTTCATGCGAAAAGATTCGTTTAAGAACAATACAGACGAGATAAAATGTTTTTTGTTTTGGATTCTTGCGAAGACGGTGATGAACTTTCAGGATCCATAGAATATGTAATCTTCTCAAGAAGGATTCTGCTTCTCGGAGTTTGTCAGTCAGTCACTCACTTAGTTGCATTTTCCTTCAAATAATTTCGACCAAACTGTTTCTACTCTAGTCTGATCTGATACCTTGTTTCTGTACAGTATAATTTTACATTTGTTGCATACGTTGTAAGTGTTCTGACAATTTTGTTTTGTATTCGTCTACTTTATTGTTATTGATGCACTTTTCTTGATTTGTTTTCTTTTTTTTAAAAAATTTCCTTTCAATGTTCACATGTTTTGTTAACGTGTTTCACATCTTTTCTCCATCGATGTGTCTGGTTTTCTATTTGGATACAAAACTCCAGTTTTGGCTCGATACCAATTTATGACTGTGAAGTTTTTGTGACTAAATTATACTGGCCTCATGCCACGTCATAGTAAACCTCTTTCTTTGGAACGTAATGCTTCAGGTTATAAAATCTGTCGTGGCTTATCAGGACTTGAAAGACAAATTCAGGATAATTAGATAAAAAATGTCATCAACCCTTTTTTCCCCTATCAATATTTTTTGTTCGTATTTGCGTCCAGCGGTCACAATAAAATAAAACGTACTTTTTAAGCTCTGACAAAATTTGCGTACATGGGTGTACAATATAATGGGGGGGGGGGGAGAATTAATGCAAACGTCGTATTGGATAGAAAAAGAACACAGACCCACTATTCCTACAGTATTTATCAGAGTTCTGCGTTCGGAATTAAGAACATTCATTTGTATACGTTGAAAAATGCCGTAGTACGTGTTAACGAATACAAACACACTGAACTTGCTTTTCTTGGCTGTATGAAAGAAATTGTGAAATTTAACACGTCAAACACCTACGTACATCCAACATCTGACAGTGTTTTCGCTGAAGGATCAGTGTTGTTTGTTGCAACTTCTCCACATGTGAAACAACTGTTTTTATTCAGGCCAATTTTTCATTATTTGCTTTCGAGTTTTTCTTCATTCCGTCTTTCTCCTTCACTATTCTGTGCCCCGTTTTTCTCTCGTTCCAAACACCGGTGCGACTGATACAGCAAAGAATATTCCCAAGCTCACTCCTCCATCTTGTTACCCCCCCCCCCCCCCAAAGGGAACTGGAGGAGTTTGTCCTCCCTGTGCTCTGACTGAAAACGATATCATTCTCTGTACTGAGAAGGAATGGTCGTGCCTAAAAGAACATCTGCGTAAAGCATATGATGGAGCATCAGGCTGAAGCAACCATGAAATTCAAATCTCATCTCCCAGCATAAATATTTGAAGCACTCAAGACACATTACGTTGCTCCTAAAAAAAGTCTACGCTCAATAAGAAATAAAATGGGAAGACGAGATGTTGGTATACCTAATAAATTTTGGAATATTTTTTTAATAGGTATTTGTCTATACTAGAAACAAGAACAAGCAAGAATGAATTACAGAAATAAAAAATTAATGCTGATGTGGGTAACTGAATTAAGTAACATGTGCACTAATCACAGTTAACTCTTTAAATTCCGGTGGTACTTATGTGTACCGCCTACGTTAACAATCAATAACTCTGAATTTCGTATTTGTGGTTCGTATGATTATTTCCGTAAACAGCGTTAACAATTTGATCTTTGTAATAATGAAGGCGTGTGTTTTCTTTTCGGTACGGACTGATTTCTTAGATATTATTTAGACGAGTTTCGGATTCAAAGGGTTAAAAATAATTGGGGCTTATATGAAAGAAAACAACTACATGCAACTGGTAAATACAGTCTTTCTGACGTCTGAGCCTACGATGGTTTGCGCATTTCGTTGTGTTTGTGAGATTTCTATCCTGTACATTTAAAGGATAGTCAATACGTGACATCTCGGACGCTGTCCTATGTATTAAGCAGCTACTATGTGCCGAATGTAAAATGGACATTTTGGTATACCAAGAGTAAGGAAATAGACCATCATCTATGAGAAACAAGTTCGTATATTTCTCTCCTTTTTTTGTATGAAACTTTTTAGAATTCGTGTGAATTATTCAGTAGCTATTAAGTACAAATCCTTGTACACACGGGACTCCATCCTTTACTGTAAAAACGTTTCCAGCGGATTCTTTAAAAAAGGGGTGAAAGTTTTGATTAATTTTATTTTTGTTCTGTGCTAGAAAGCGGCGTATAAAATGAATGAATATCCGATTGGATGTATGTAGCATTAAGTCAACTCGTGAGCGTTCTAAGGTTCGAATATAATTGCATAACTCAAACTACAAAGGCAGAGACAAAAATTATTACTTCAATAGTTTGCGCAGAAATGTTAGTTTGACTCTAATTTATTCGGTCAATGAGAAGTCTGCATTTTTTTAATAACTCCGCGGACCAGAAGCTTTTTGAGTTGCCAAGCTGGTTAGTCAACGACACATACCAACCTTATAAATCAAATCAAGGATCGTGGTAATCTGGGTTAAGACACATTACAGTTTTGCGGGTGGTCGCAAGATTGTCGGTGGAACAGTTCCTGGAAAGAAGACTGGGGCAGCAGAATTATCTTAAATAATGGTACCAGATGCAATATTACACGATATCATAGCAGAGAATCACAATCTGTATTTTACAGCCGTGGATAACAAAATAAAATAAATAAAATCTAAACAAGTACATACCTGAATAATGCGCCTTAAAAATTAACCATTCGAAACCGAAGATAACCGAAATAATATTTAAAAATTGATTACTTTAAGATCCTTTATTACAAAGACCAGTTGGATAATTCTGTTCAAGAAAATCGCTCTATACTCTTGATAAACATGCGAAACCCGTAAATGCACTGTGCTAGAAAAATCCTGAGCTACTCATTATCGAAGTGAGTAGTACATATGGTTACCATTAGGCTTTAATCGGTTAAGAGCGTTAGGAATTAAAGCGTAATACAAATAAGTATAAAGTCTGCCGACCTCACTGGTTTATTAAAAGTTTTCCAAATAAAAGAAACGTCTTTCAATTTGCGCATTGCGTCACGGTATGAAGCCGCTGTAGCTTCAGAATTGAAAGTAATCTGCATTTGATCACCAGTTTACAGAAATTAATGGGTTTTTATAGATTACATTATCTACTTGTATTACTTGCAAGCTAGAAAACTAGCTAACTAACTAACTAACCAGATGGCTTACCGAACCCGAAGATTCATCACCGAATTCACCAATACCCTCCACTGGACCCTGCCCTGGGCCAACAAAATCCAACTGCCTTTAACTCCTATCTCCCATAGATCCCGCCTGAGGTTATCCTCCCATCTACGTCTAGGTCTCCCCAGAGGTCTCTTCCCCTCAGGCTTCCCAAATAGTGGACCCAACCAACCAGATGGCTTACCGAACTTGAAGGTTTATCACCGAATTAACCAAAGCCTTCCACCGGACCCTGTCCTGGGCCAACGAAATCCAGTCTCCTTCAACTCCTATCTCCTATAGATCCCGCCTGAGATTATCCTCCCATCTACGTCTAGGTCTCCCCAGCTGTCTCTTCCCCTCAGGCTTCCCAAATAGTGGACCCAATCAACCAGATGGCTTAGGAAACTCGAAGGTCCATCACCGAACTACCCAAAGCCCTCCACCGGACCCTGTCCTGGGCCAACAAAATCCAGTCTCCTTCAACTCCTATCTCCCATAGATCCCGCCTGACATTATTCTCCCATCTACGTCTAGGTCTCCCCAGTGGTCTCTTCCCCTCAGGCTTTCCAAATAGTGGACCCAACCAACCAGATGGCTTACGGAACCCGAAGGTTCATCACCGAACTAACCAAAGCCCTCCACCAGACCCTGTCCTGGGCCAACAAAATCCAGTTTCCTTCAACTCCTATCTCCCATAGATCCCGCCTGAGGTTATCCTCCCATCTACGTCTAGGTCTCCCCAGCGGTCTCTTCCCCTCAGGTTTCCCAAATAGTGGACCCAACCAACCAGATGGCTTACGGAACGCGAAGGTTCATCACCGAACTAACCAAAGCCCTCCACCAGACCCTGTCCTGGGCCAACAAAATCCAGTTTCCTTCAACTCCTATCTCCCATAGATCCCGCCTGAGGTTATCCTCCCATCTACGTCTAGGTCTCCCCAGCTGTCTCTTCCCCTCAGGCTTCCCAAATAGTGGACCCAACCAACCAGATGGCTTAGGAAACTCGAAGGTCCATCACCGAACTACCCAAAGCCCTCCACCAGACCCTGTCCTGGGCCAACAAAATCCAGTTTCCTTCAACTCCTATCTCCCATAGATCCCGCCTGAGATTATCCTCCCATCTACGCCTAGGTCTCCCCAACTGGCTCTTCCCCTCAGGCTTCCCAACCAGTACCCGGTGCACACCTCTTGTCCCATCCATGCGCGCTAAATGCCCTGCCCATCTCATTATTCTCGACTTAATCACCCTGACAATACTGGGGGAGGAGTACAAATTTTTAAGCTCGTCATCATGCAGTTTTCTCCACGCCCCATCGTCTTCTCTCCTAGGCCCTAGGCTAGAAAACATGTGTAGTTATTTTATTTCAGTTTTAAAGATCAGTAACACGCCATATTATTTCTTTCATTTCGTATTCAGGATAAACACTTTCCATGCCCTTTCGAAATCCTGTTAAAGAAAGTGATATATCGCCTTGTCGATAAGATAGATGTTATAATAACGCATTCTTCTGGGAAAGTAGAGATCTCTGGATACTTTAAAATATTTTTGCAGGAGTTGGGCCTTCGACTGACGTGGCCTGCTACAGAAACGGACCGTTCAATTGGGATGCTGTATTCTGTACCACTTCCCTGCCCCCTCTTCGCTGCTATTCTATCGCAGACACCCCCCCCCCCCTTACGTCCGTGTTTGACAGTTCTTTTAAATTACAATTCCTTTGGCCTCGTCCGTCTCTTTAAATACTTTTCATATCTCACGGTTTGGCCTGCCATCTTTTTTTTTGTTAAAATTCGAACCTGTAATTCTTCTGTACTGTAAAACTGCAGTTGTGTGTATGTTTATTGGATATATTTTTTAAATGACGTTAAAATTCCGTGTTAGGGAAAAAATGTATTGGTTTCTGCTATTATTTTAAGTCTACAGGTGTCAAAAATGTAAAATAACAATGAGAAGATGAATGGAAAGTCTTAAATATAGGACACTCAGAACACTGTTTCATTCTTAAAGAAAACAGAAAACACATTTAGATGGACGCCCTGATTTATCGGATCCAGTAAACAGATACGACACCAGCATGTTTACATTAACTTAACACAGGTAATCACATGCTTACACATTCAGCTAATTGTGAAATTACTGTTGTCTGAATGCTGTAACGTCACGTAATAAATAGATAGAGTAGTAATTTAGCTCAAATTCATTAACCCTTTGAAGCCGAAGATCGTCTGAATATTATTTATGAATTCAGTCCGTACCGCGAAGAAAACACTATACCTCACCATTACGAAAATCAGCTGGTTAACCCTTTGAAGCCGAAGCTCGTCTTCATAATATTTACGAATCCAGACCGTACCGCGAAGAAAACACTTCACTTAACCATTAGAAGTCAAATCAGGCGGTACCACATAAGATTTAACATCCCGGTCAAAGCCTTAATATAAGCAGTCACATGTTTGGGTACGGGCTCATATGTAGGTGTCTGTCTGTATGCACTAATGCTTTGGAGAGGTTAAATACTAGCGAAACTAATTGGATGCCACTTAACAATACACTCGTAACAACCATCATTCGCCGGAAACAAGACACTGTGTTTCTTAAACGAAACCTCGAGGTTGTTATTTGTAAATTACTGAAATGAAACGTGTTATAAGACCATAATTTTACCTTTAGTTTCGTATTGGTTTGAAACTTGGTCTCGGACCGAAGGGAGGAGCGGGTTCTGAGAAGAATATTCGGACCCAAGAGATGAAGGAAGTTGCATAATGAGGAACTAGATAAATTGTGCTCCTAGCCAGATTTGGTTAGATTGATTGAAGTCGAGGAGGATAAGATGGACAGAGCGTGCAGCCTGTTAGACGTTTATCGCCATCGACAGGCATCAGACTACACGGTCAACATCCCAGAAGACATTCATCGTTTAGAAATTAAATTGTGGTTAAAATATCAGGACACTGAATTGTTTTGTCACAGAATAGAAAAACCCATATTACTACTCAAATTCTCCGTCTCGCACTGCTGACTCATAGACGCTTCGCCTCTGCGGACATGTACGTAGTAGGACTGTGACGTATTTACTGCACATTTTATTGGACGTTTTAAAGTCACTTCACTTCCTATGATCGCAATAAGCAACTAACAGAGAGCCGTAACGAACATTTTACGTTTCTCAATTTCTCCTACTCGGTTGGTGAACTACACATTCAACCATGTAATGTGGCTTCTAACCCACAAGACTGCTCCCATATGTTCGCGATTGCAAAACTTTATTCCATGCAAACATAATTGCTGGTTTATACTTTAATTACTGGACTAATAAAGTCGTAAACCTATTTATATTGTCGTGGATTGCGTATATCGTGACCGAACCTCTTTTTCTTTTGAGTTTGCGTTCTCAGCCCGTGTACGTTTTGGGTTTAGTACAAGAATGGTTTACGTGTTATTAAAGTGATCTTCATTTTCATGGCTTTCTATGAGTATTCAAGCGTTTTAAGAGATATTTCTATTGTTATGAAGCCAGAAGTTTCATCTCAGCTCAGAATTTTTACCCTGTTTTGAACCAGTTCGTTGAAGTTTATACTCCCATGTTTGATAGCCCTAAAACCCATTTTAATATTCTGTTTCCTTTTTATTTATATATTTCTGCTTCATGTTCTTGACGTTATGACCATTAAGTTTTCATTTAAATGTGTAATTATCTATTTTTAAAATAATATTCTTTCCACTTTAAATAGAAGTACGAAATTTGAACTGGGAATTTTTAACCTACTTTCTTCCCATTACGTATTTCGTGCTACACGTAGCTTAATACTAATCTAGAATATAATTCATAGAAAAATTAACCTCTTATCGTATGCAATATCGGTCATTTACTAAGTTGAATCGTCTCTACAGAGGATTGTCCACCTAACACCGGGATTTTGCGGTCCACAGCTTCGATATTAACTGTCTGTAGCTTTCATTCTCTTACTATATCATATTTGTTCTTATAACTGTAAACATACTCAACCCTTTTCTGTTTCCAACCATATATTACTGATTTAATTATCTCATGTTATTATTATTATTATTTAGTGTTCTGTGTGACGACAGGTCCATATGAACAGGATCCTTCCATCCTTTTCTCGGACTGGGACCTGTTCATATACGTTCTTGGCAGATGATCCAGAAGTGGTTTGCCATTGCCTTCTTCTGTGTGTGAATGGAGTAATTGTTGGGATGCCACGGAGGAAAACTCCGTGTTGCCTAGACCACGGCCTTGCCCAACACAAGTTATAAATTCGGGCACCGCCGGGAATCGAACCCGAGACCCCAGGATTACAAGGCCAGCGTTCTAACCGCTAGACCACCGTACAAAGATATTTCTCGCATTTGTTTGTTGCTTTCCGCTGCTCATCTGTTCGTCACTGGTATTTACTTAAACCTTTTATGGTCAATATACCCTAGTCCACACGGGCGTTACAGCCTAGAAGACCAACTTCGAAAAGTCGATAGCGTAGTAGGTATATTTAACTAATTATTTTTATTAAATCCCGATTTTAAACACGTGAGTGTGCGTTCTAAAACCTAGCTCGTATATTATTGCCGCTGGTTGGAGCATGCAAAGTAACAGCTAGCATTTACAATCAACACGCAACGTTATCTTGTAAGGACCTCGTTAAAACTGTCTCGGAAATACATTAAATTCCTAACGCACACGTTAATGTTTGAACTAATGGAAGTGCGTTGCTTGGTTTTACAGTAGTGAATTTTATGTAGCGAAGAGACCTCTCTTAAACTGGGCATCCGTTTAACCTGCTGTGGACGAAGTATGGCTACCAATAATTAGGGTTTGGTAATATTAAATCCGCATTTTCGTGTTATGACTTCTTTGCAGAACGTGTGGAAAGTGTTTGGCGTAAGGAAGTCGTGTCTGCCTGAATTGTTTCATATCTTAAATTATTTAATTTAATTCACTCATAATATATTTGTGTCCGTATTCATCTGTGTACTCCGTACATTATATGAATCTCATATTAAACGTTGTCAGCTTTACCAAAACGAATCTTTTTTTTTTTTTAGAAAAAAATTGTCATTGGAATCTCGTTTTATTAGAAATATTTTAATGTCTTGTGTACGTACTTATTAATTCATAGACCAGAGGTAGAAACCTTTGACGGACTTCGGCGAGGGTGGAGTCCCAGGAATATATTGGTTTTATTCCTAAATTCATGTGTAAATTCACCATATGGCACTACATGACTTTTTATCTGAATTTCTGTAATGAGGATAACGTTAGCGTTTGAATAAAGTGTCAGAATTATAAAGTGCGCGTTAAAAGAATGGTAGATTTTATGTACGTATCCTGTATGTCGCTATTTGCAACATCAGCTTACAATTGATACGAATTCGTAACAAGGAACTATACGTACTTTTTGCGTAAAACGATTTGGAAACCTTCCTGGTGGAAAAACAAAACACTGGGACACTACCGCTCTTAACGGAAGAGTTTTGAATTACGAGTAATGGCCAATAATTAATTGCAAAAGGAAAAAGAAGATAGGGGTCACTTCCCGCCTTCTGCCATTATAAATGTTCCAAGTGACAAACGATGAGTTCTAAAATTTAATTTGCGGTAAATACGTGTATTATCTGATCCCTTTTCGCACGTTTTAATCTCTCCCCTTTCCGCTCGCGTTTGCAACAGTCCTTCCGTCTCTGTCTAGATGGAAAGTGGTTTCGTGCAGCGTCCAGGCATTAATTAAAATCTCGCCAGTTACCGCTGAATGCCGTGCTGTAAGGATGACCAGGTGAGTTGCAGAATTGGCGGTGTCTTAAAACTTTCATAAAGTCTGAAAGAACTTCTGATTCCCATGTACTGTCTATGTGCTTTTGTCGGTATATACTTGCATACTCCATGGCGCCTAGTTCTTCCTGAGAAGCCAGCAGTCGCTCAGCCACTCAACGAATTTCAAAATTTTTATGAAATCCAAAGGTTAGTTACTATGTTCACAAGAGACAGCCACTGTTTAGTGTCCTGAGGCGGTTGAACCTAGTTCTTAACGCATCTTTCTCTCAGATCCATTTTAATATTATACTCCCACCTAACCGACGGTGGTCTAGCGGTCAGAATGCTGGCCTTGTAATCCTGGGGTCTCGGGTTAGATTCCCGGCGGTGCCCGGATTTATAACTTGTGTTGGGCAAGGCCGTGGTCTAGGCAACACGGAGTTTTCCTCCGTGGCATCCCAACAATTACTCCATTCACACACAGAAGAAGGCAATGGCAAACCACTTCTGGATCATCTGCCAAGAACGTATATGAACAGGTCCCAGTCCGAGAAAAGGATGGAAGGATCCTGTTCATATGGACCTGTCGTCAGACAGAACACTACAAATAAAAAATAAAAAAACTCCCACCTAGTCTAGATCTTCTAGTGGTATTTTTCCTTCTGGTTTTCCCACCAAATCCCTGTATGCATTCGTCTTCTCTCCCTTGCGGGCAGCCACCCATCTCATCTTTCTTGAATTAATCAGTCTAATTATATTTGACAAGGAGTAAAACTTATGAATCTTCTCATTATGCAAATTTCTCAGCCGCATAATATTTCATTCCTTTTGGGTCAAAATATTCTCTTCAGCACCCGGTTCTCAAACACCCTCACTCTTTTGTCTATGTGTTGACGCTAATAATACATATAATGGGCAATATTGTGAGTGTACAAGACCATGTTTGCCGTAGTCTAAGCTACCGCTGTAATGGGAGTCTCTTTTGGGTAGCTTTTTACACATTTAGAATTGGTTACGTTTATTTACGTTATGTTACACTACGTGGAGCTATGAACTATACGCAACGCCTTGTGGAAACTGCCTTACGTTGCCCGTAGCTCGAGGAACTGCTGTTCTATACGTCTTTAACACCGAGGCAACGGAGTTCGATGGATCTAGACAGAGTGTCGTGAGTTTGTGAGTATCTTCTGCTGCGTCTTGTATACAAATTTGGTTCAAAATACTAATTTGAGATAGTAGACACGTGAAAGTAACATGTTTATGTGTTCTGTGTATGAAATACGTAAAGGAAAACAAATTTTGAATACGTGGGGGCTTCCCGTCAGTCCGTCCGTTTCTTTAGCTTGAATAACTCCTTTGTCCCGTTCTCCTCACTTAGTTTAAAGTTACGGTCTTGAAGGCGAAATATGTATTATGTCTTTTCTGGAGGACAGTGTTAGTGGGTTAGGATATTTAATCCTCAAACCAGACGCAGATACAAAATGGTCCGAATACTGCGTACTTGTGATGCTTTGAATTATTTATCAGCGTATACAGTAGCATAATCAGCTCTCAGTTCCAAGAACGTAACATTATAAACTGAAACATAGTATCGATTATCGAATCCCGGTGTTCGATGTTATTAAGCGTTCTTTGTGCAAGGTAAAAAATTGGAATGCCTGTCCGTCTGGAATGACGTTAACAAAAGCGGTTTCGTAAAAGTCATTGTGAGAATTTAAAACGAAACTTTGATGGCATGTCCACGTGTCATTTTATTAGAGCGGTATTCTTAAAGTGTGAATGGTAGTACCTTGTGTAAGGTTTGAAGTTTTCACTGCAACTAGTATGAACATGGTTACGAAGATGGCTGTCTTCTGGGTTGCAGAGACATGTAGTCTGGTAGAAGTTTACCAACGTTTCATAAGTCCTTGCTGCTTCCATCATCAGGGCGAGGCAGGAAGGACCTCTGAAACATACATTTTACATCCTACATGAATATGGCTGTTTTCTGGTATGTACACTCTGTACTCTGGTAGATACTGACCGACGTTTCAGAGAAGCTTACTGTCTCTGTGATAAGGAGTGATAAGAATTGAGTGCAACCTCAAGGAAAGACACCACCTTGGAAAATGAGAATAATATTACAATTAATCTTAAAGAATAAAGTGTGAGAATCTGGAATAGATTCAATTGGCAAAGAATGCAATACTGTGGTGAGGTCTTGTTAACATGATAATGAAGCTACCGGCTTCGTAAAAGACGCTAAAGTTCTTGTCTAGCTAAGCAACTGTCATCATCTCGAAGACTGTGGTGCTTAGAGTCAGTATGTTTGAAGACACGTGTAGTGATCTCGAAATTTGGAGATTGATCGGATTCAAATAAAGCCGCGACTTGAAGGGTGTTAGTATCCCGAATTGACTGCACCCGGTTTGTCTGCGTGACAAAGGTTCATATAACGACACGTATTCAGCAGTACTCATTTTACAGCGTCGAATGGCAGGATATGAATGGGCGATGAGTTAGAGGCTATTATCCGGACAGCTTGTAACCTCAGCTGAAGCTGGTTATCTCTTGAATGCAAGTCAGACACGATATCGCTGAACTAACCTTCTCGAGATTACGTGTTACATTTCAGAGTATATGATAAGGATATGCATAATTTGTACACATTTATATTATATATTGCTGGCGTCTCCAGGAGGAACAATGCATGACGTCAGATTAAGTGTTGCTTGAAAGCAGTTCGGGAAGTGGTTTATGTGTTAGCTGTAAAAACAGATACAAAACTGAATTGAATACACGAAAATGCAGTGTGATCGAGATCAGTTTTGCTGTTATTCTAGTGTGAATTGCATTCTGTTGCTTTTGTAGTTCAGTTCAGTTGTGTAAATAGAAAAAGTGCAATACAAAAATTGGAATATTAATTATTGTTAATAAACTTGAATCTACTCTTAGTAAGTGGATAAGGTGATCTGTAAAGCAGGCTACTTTTTAATAAAGAATAT
The DNA here is from genome assembly GCF_977971745.1 of Zootermopsis nevadensis. Taxonomy (NCBI): domain Eukaryota; kingdom Metazoa; phylum Arthropoda; class Insecta; order Blattodea; family Termopsidae; genus Zootermopsis; species Zootermopsis nevadensis. The sequence continues at coordinate 533,301 of NW_028259181.1, forward strand.
CAACTGTTGAGTTTTTTTGAAGGGGGGAACGAAAGTCCTCATCTACCGTTCATAGGCCGATATTATACTGTAGATTTATTTTGATTGATGGAAAAATATTAATAATTTTTACATTGAACTTATATATGAATCTGTTTCATCAAACATAAAATATATTTAGAATATAACTGGGCCGTGATGCTGAACGGAATATTTCATTTGTAAAATTGAAATCTTATTGAAGTAGGGAGTAGAACCGTGTTCGCGTTTGAAGTCTGTTCGTCTCTTCAAATTTTTTTCCGCTTGAATACTCATCTTAATCTGTTTTAAATCGATTCAACTGCAGTTCTTAAGCGGAAAAGTGAATTCTGTTAATCGCCGAGATGTTGAGCATTACACATAACTGACAAGCATACAATTTTCCTTGTCTAAATACCTTAATTTTTACGTTATACAGCATGTATAAACGTATCCATTCGTAATGTAATTTATACATAAAATTTTCTAAAGACATTTCTCCGTGTGGTGTCCATCCAAATTTTAAAATTCGTTAAATTTACTTACCAGAGTTTATGTCGCAAGATTAGTTATCTTAGAAGCTTTAGCATTCTGCATATAAAGATATTGTTACATGGTATGTGGTCCCTGAGACACTGTATAACGGTTCATGTAGTTTATGGCGGTTGCCTACTTTGTACTTTGGAAGGGGTATCGTGGGAACAACGGATCGAATTTGGAAACCGGATATGGTATCAAGAGGCGTCCTTTGTTGAATATAGTAGACAGACATGAGCTCTTCACCTTGATAACTGTTCACAATACCTTATCACGCTTACCACGCTCGTGCAGACACAGTCCACTCTCAAAACGTGGAAGGTACGAGCAGTTTTCCACAGGTGTCCAGATTTGAATTTTCCAGTTGCCAAGAATGGAATGGAATAACAGTATCAGAATTGATCTATGTTTTACTGGGTTTTGAGCATGTGGATTTCGTTCAAATGCCTCAGTATCGTGTCCCGTGACATGATTTGTTATCGGTGTTAAAAATTGCTCTTCTGATTGGTTGGTTAGATACTCCGTTGGTCACTTGATTAACTTTTATGGTGCACACTTCTACTGTCACGTTACCTGTAACTGATTGAAGAGAATGGCTCGATAGTGTTACTGGATGATCTAAGTTCGATTCCAGACCAGTCCTCTGTTGCTTCATATTCGGGAATTCCAGATTTCATATCTCGGCCCAGGAAATTTTTATCTTGTCTAAGAATTTTTCGTGGTTTTTTCTTAGCCCCTCAAGGCAAGTGTTAGAATGTTACCTTAAACTGTGCCGTGATCGTTTCCCTCCATATTCTGTCCAGTTAAATGCTCATAAATCATTATATCATTCGTTACTGTATAGATTGAGTTTAGTTTCGTTAAATAAACTAACCATTTATGAACTGCGTGTTATATATAGTAAGGAGTAGGTGTACGTCGCTTTTAATTCACTTGTTATGTTCATCGTATGTTATGTTACTCCACGTAAGGTAGACACTTAAGTAGGTCTTTAGATAGTTCAGCAACTATTTAGATTCTAACCAGAGTGTTGTGGATAATTACACTTAAATTGCTCTTAAATGCCTGTTCATGTTAACTACAAATTATTGCTGAAGTACAGTTTGTCTGAAAAGAGGTCTGTTTTCTCTATCTCGGTGATTACTCTGCAAACGTGAGCATTTGTATGGACAACGGTAGGTTGCAGAATTGTCATTTTATTCCCCTACTGAGCGGCGGTCGACATGCAAGGACATTCCAGCTGTTGAGAGAACATGTGACTGTAATGGTCACTATCCACGGTTCTGTGATTTTAAATCAAATGAAATGGTTACTTGGTAACGAGAAAATGTTGATTTTTAAGGCCACTGTTAGCCGTAAAGAGTCGCTTAGTACTGTTACAACGCAGAACTTCGTCATTAGGGAGGGTTTGTGCCTCAGTTGCGGTAGAGAATTCTTCTGTATCAATGAAACAGTAGACCTGATGAAAAAGGTTCGGCTGAGTCAGCTTCCCTCTTTGGTCGCTTTGTCCCTCGATAAAGTTCTGCTGGTTTCCATTGGATGAAAGGTTGTGTGACATAGAGAGGGCCGATCAAGAAGTGATAATTTATTATAAAAGTCTATGCGTCTAATGGCAATTAAAGTAATGTGTCCTAACCGGAGCTGTAGTAATTCTGTTTACCGAGTTATCCTGAATGATTTTAATCTGAAATCTTCTATAATATGTTTGTATCTACCCGACAAACTCTCGGAGAAAATTATTATAACAAGATGACCATTAAATCCTTTGACATTGTGGCAACGTTAAGACACTGGGTACGAAAGCAAAGTTACAATCACGAAAAAAGTGAAATCGGACTTAAATTGAGGGAGTACGTTTTAAAATACAGTCTCTTGTATGTTAAAACATACGAAAATATAATAATACCTGTCGTTTTGTATGTTTGTGAAGCTTAGGCACTTCCGTTAAGAGAAGAAAAGATGTTGAAGGCATTTGAAAACAGAGTGCGGAGGACAATAAGGGACGTAGTACAGGTGAAGTGGTGGGATACTGTGAGGAGCTTTATAATTTGTGTTCTTAACCAGATATTAAGATATAAGATTGATGAAGAATATAACGCCCGTGAGGGATATAGGAATTGCGTACAAACGTATGATTGTGAAATCTGACGCGATGAGACAGCAGGGAATACATACACTTGACTGGGATCATAATATTAAAATGGGTGTTTTGGAATGTAGGTTAGGAAGGTACGTTGGATTCGTCTGGATCAAGATAGATACGGATGACGGGCTGTAGTTAACACGATAAGAACTCTTTGTTCTGTGAGAGGCGGAAAACTTGAGAGAGAATGATAAATATGTACAATTTTTAGGTGGACGGTACCGGATTAGAAAGTAAACAACATTGGCAGGCGAGTGAGTGATTGAGATGATAGCTGAAGTACGTCCTCCGAGTCTGCGTTGAAGTTAGCCCAGTCGCACAAAGGCAAACCAGGCACAGGTTATTGAAAGTATAATTATAGGCTGCGGTCTGTTCAATACCTTGCAAGTGTTCATTACAGGATGGTTTTATTTAACTGATTGTGTAATTAAAATCTGATCCTTCCTATTCCCTGTCATCTTCACAAATTAAGTAGAAATCCCTGTAATGGACGCGAGGTGAACTGCGTACTAATTACATTTACTTCGATTTCGCAGACTCGTTACGCAAAGCAGAGCAGAGCGATACGATGTTCAAGGTAAGGTAATGGTTACAACGCGTGACGGTCTGTTGCACAGGATTGAATTCGAAACAGAATTTGTTTAGCAGGGAAGAAGGCAGTGTAATAAACCGAATGATTATCTAACAGACATCCTGAGATTTAATGTTCTCGAGGTGATGAAAATTATTATATTTTTCTTGCTTGTGACGCCCTGTAGACTTGTAGTCAAATGCCGACGTTTCTGACAAAAAAAATATTGTTTCCATCTTCATCCTTTAAGATGGAGACTTTATGTTTCTCCAAAACGTCGGCGTCTACCGACAATTCTACACGGCGCTGAAACCCAGAATAAATTCGTGGCCATGACGACCCGAAATCTCACAAGGGATCAGTTGATTATAACTTAGGTCTGTGCAACATGCAACGCGAAGCGACGTTTCCTATTCCGGATTCAGTTGCACAAATATCCGTGACAGGAACACTGCATCTCTGCTCAGTGAATCAATAAGCCGGGTTGGTTGTGCATCTCTGCATCCCGCTGTCTCGGTGCAGTGCGTTAGGTCCGCGTTGAAACTTCAACTCGAAGCCCCAAGTGCAGAGAGGGCAGTGCACCACACAGACACGTGGGGGTGGTGCAGCTGTGATTGTGTTTGTTAATTGGATCAAATTTGACTCAACTGTACTGGCTATTGGCCCTGATGATAGAGGCAGTAAGTGCATGCGAAACATCAGTCAATCTAGAACAGTGGTATTCAACCTTTTTTTTTCGCGTACCCCCAGATATAATTTCTCTTCAACTTTGTTGGTGTATAATTCAAGTTATGCATAGTATATAATCTACATCTAAAATAAATTAAATAAATTACATTACTGATTATTCAGTGTTTATCATAAAATAATATATTTTTTTAAATTTCACGTACCCCCTAAGATGTCTTCGCGTACCTCCGGGGGTACGCGGACCCAAGGTTGAAAACCACTGCTCTAGAAGACTACACATCTCAGAAGACCCATCTTCATCCTTAAATTTTACTTAATTAAAATTTTTATAAGTGCGTTTCCACTAACATTTGACATGGTCGTTATATCGCCATGAATCGGTTTTTCAGTATTGTCCGCGTCAGTTTACTCGGCGTCTGCGCGCCATAATTATGATTTTGGTTCGGCTCATTACGGCTGGTCATGCAATTTACCTATAATGTGTTTTATGTTAATATTACAGTAAGGAAGAGGAACAGGGTTTAAGATGCGAAATAAATCATTCCTTATTGAATAGAAGCTGGAATTTTGTGTTAATATATTGGTAAATAATGTTGGGTGTAAGTAAGTGTACAGAAGACATGCATGTTTGTATTTTTTACACCTAATCAATTTAAAATAAAGAACACGAGAATAAATAAATTTACAGTTTAAAGGAGAAAGAAATAAAGCTTTAAAACAAAGAATTGAAGTTCAAATATTTGGTTATTGGCAGTCCTGACAACACACGAATAGCGTGATATGTTTTCTTGTTAGCGAAAACTTGTGTCTTGTATTTAAAAACGGATATCTGTATTTTCTGATATTTTCATACAAGCTTTCGTTAGTTAAAAATTCTCAACAGTAAGGTAGTTTACTTTGTTAAAGTGAATCATTTTTCAATTAAAAAATTTTATGTTAAAACTAATTTAGTTTCGAAATGTGATAAAATATTTTTTGAGGAATCCAGTATCTCTTACTATCGGTTTCACCCCTTACATGCAACGTGTTGTGTTAGAAGAGAAGCTACGCTCTCTTTGTTAAATTTGCTGGAACAGACATAAGATAATGTTGCCGTAATTATATTACATTGCCAGGCTTCGTAGTTGAACTTTGTGGTGCTCCATTACATGCCACGGTTGTACACAATTCACCTGGAAGTTCAGGATCCATTTTCAATGCCTTGATACCCATTTAGATTCTGCAGCCAATATGTATTTGCTTAAGCAATGTTTACTCTAACGAGACCACTCTTGTAATATCAAATCTCATGACTTTATTTTTCGTCGTGAGGCTATCAGAAATATAGTATTTCCACTTATATTTTCCTTCCCAATAGATTTCACTGTGATACCAAGCCATAGAAGCAGAATGATCATGTTTAAAACTTATATATCATGATATAATCGACTTATAAAGTGATTTGTTTTCTTGAATTTTATAATCCCGGTTTAGTTTCTGTGATGTTATCATCTCTTAAGTCGAGTATAAGAGACCTGTAACACCGTAAGACAACACAGTTATCTAGGCTTCTAGATAAATTCTTGCTTACCATCACACAAAGGGTCGACCTTGTTTTAATTTGTACAAATACGTACAGTAGGGAAGCTTTGTTGTGTTATATTTACAACCGTTCTTTTATCCTTATACAATTATTTATCTAAATATTGCAGTCTGATAGAATTCATACTTTGCCACGCAAATGCTCTGATTGAATTACTACCACATTTTGTTATCAACAAGTCATGACATGTCCCACTAGTTTCAGAGCGATTCTAACTAACATTTAGTGAGTGGTTAAAAAGTAAATGGTTTGTGGGAATATGAGTGTACACCGCCACAGACTCGCCATGTCTTCTCGATTAGAAACGTCGCACAGCGTAAAATGCAAAAGATTTATTGTGAACCGGTTTTTGGTGTAACGAAACCATTATATTTCTTGCATTCCGACGTGTTCTCTGTCTGCTGGACGGAGTTGATGGTTCAAGTGTTTTTTGTAATACTAAGTTTATAAATGCTGCAGTCTGAACGGATAGATGAAATAGAAAGACAAACAAAGAGGAAAGAAAGAAGAAGAATCAAACAAAAAATTAGAAAGAATGAAAGAAAAAGGTAAGCTCGTCTTACAACTCTGTAAGTCATTTTTCCAATATCAGAAACTTAGGGTTCTCAGATCTCATATTCGTAATACGCTCTTCATGTATCGGTAATGTTAATTCACAATTTAGCTCGTGGTTTGAAGTGTTGGACTTTTAATCGAATCAGGATTTTTATTGCGTTTAGTTTTAAACAGCTTTTTGTTGTTGGTGGTGTGATGATAGTGTTTTTAGTAGTATTATTCAAATTTCTACAAGAACGTATTACATAAATACACTAGGATTTGATGCACGTAAAATATTCCAGACATAACGTCAGGCTATGTGGTGTCGTAATATTCTTGACATTTTAACACAATCATTTACGCCTATAACTTTTACATAGGTCTGTGTATGTGACGTATGCCACACCGAATTTCACACCCCTAGTTACAGTGGTTCGTTTGTTTTCGCCGTCAAAAACTTAAACTTACAAACCAAAGACGAAGGAGGGAAGTTTTGGAATAAGATAATAAGGAGTGGAACAAATTACTCGTAAATAAAATCCAACCTTTAAGGAATAGTTGGATAATGTGTAGTTTAAACAAATTTATTTTATAAGACTTGAGGTTCTCACAGCGGTGAGTATGAAGATTTCTGTCTTCTGGGTTGTTGCGCTGTGTAGTCTGGTCGATGTTTACCAACGTTTCGGAGGTCAGACTGCCTCCGTCATCAGGGCGATTAAAAATATGAACATTTCCGTCTTCTGGGTTGTTGCGCTGTGTAGTCTGGTGGATGTTTACCAACGTTTCGGAGGTCATACTGCCTCCGTCATCAGGGCGATTAAAAATATGAAGATTTCTGTCTTCTGGGTTGTTGCGCTGTGTAGTCTGGTCGATGTTTACCAACGTTTCTGAGGTCATACTGCCTCCGTCATCAGGGCGATGTGTATGAAGATTTCTGTCTTCTTGGTTGTTGCGCTGTGTAGTCTGGTCGATGTTTACCAACGTTTCTGAGGTCATACTGCCTCCATCATCAGGGCGATGAGTATGAAGATTTCTGTCTTCTGGGTTGTTGCGCTGTGTAGTCTGGTCGATGTTTACCAACGTTTCAGAGGTCATACTGCCTCCGTCATCAGGGTGATGAATATTCATCGACCAGACTACACAGCGCAACAACCCAGAAAACGGAAATCTTCAAATTTATTTTAACGTAACATGATCTGTACAGTCATTAAATAATATTTATTATTATTCTAGTCCTGAAGGTACGCGAAAAGTTTACATGTTTACGCACCAGGTTTATAACCGTTTGAATTAATTACAAATTAATTCAACCGCGTGAACATATCCATTGTTCCTTCAGTTTCTGGAATGTTCCCCGTGCGCCTTCATTGCATTTTTAACGTTATTCTCTTTGGTTTCTTGAGCATTACTTTTTATTTTGTTTATTATCTTTCTCTCAACCGTAATGCCTTTCATCCTGTCCGGAAATTGAGCGGCAAGCAAGCAACAGAAATGATCCTGCTGACGTCACAAACCTTCCGTACGGTGATCCTGAAAAAAGGGATTTTCTCTGCTCCGATTTTGAATGTATCTTTAACGAACAGGTACACCACGTTTCTGTGTACGAGATTCTTTAAAGAAGGCTCACCGAAAGTCAAAGTAGAGAAGTAAAATAGCTGAGATTGTGATGAAAGTTCTTGAGGAGTATCTGAGTGGAAGACGCAGTGAGATCCTTAAGGACATTTCCGTTATCCACTGAAATATTAAGTTCCGAAACCATCTTCGTGGGGAAAAGTTGTTTGTTATTGAGAAACTTATAGTCTCTCAACTAGTTCAGACATTTCTACTCCTTTTATTGAAAGCAAAAGTTTATTAATCTTTTTCAAATAATCCCTCCATTGGCCAGGATCCTGAATTGCTTAAGTCCGGTCCTTATAATTACACATTTCTTTACGGTATATTTTAGTATTATCCTTCCATTTGTGGTATACACTCCTGCTTCATCTTCGGAAGGTCCGGGTTCTAGTCTCGGCCCGGAGACCGGCTATCCTGAAGAGGGCTTTTAGTCGTTTTCCTCAGTACTTCCAGGTAAATGCCGGGATCCACATCCTTTCAAATTTATTGTTATTCTCTTTTTCGACGCCATACAGTCTGAGCTACTGATAAAGCATCGTTAAATAAACCGCAAATAAATATTTAAATAGTCTTCCATTTGTACATGTCTACCAAGGTATCTCTTTCCTTCAGCTTTCAGGATGTAATGTTTTATATATGTCTTACATTTTCCATTTATTGTACGTGTTCTGCTTACAATTATATTATTTATTTATTTATTTCCTATGTCAATCCATATTCATTTCAAGATAATATTTAAACATTAATTCCACAGATAAATAAAACGTCTGACTACAAACAAACAACTCACCATGAAAATAAAAAAACTACAAACAAACCACAGATCATTATAATACATTGCATTAAATATCTAATAATTTTAAAATATTGTAAAATTGATAAAAAAAAACCCTGAAGACGACGGTATTACCCGTCGAAACATGTCGTTTTAATAGGTGGAAAGCGCTAATAATATAATGTAAAATCGTATGTACGATTAAGAGCGCCAAATATAATATTTTATACAACAAAATGTTTTAATATTATATAATCTTAACAACATCAATAAACTTCAACGTTTGTGTATGGACTGTAAAAATAAATATATTTTATCTTATTTCCCTTTGTTTGATGGTCCTAATAATATTTAGCGTAGAGCACAAATTATTGATGTTTTTCGTGTGCTACAACAAATACCTTATTGTTTTATTCAGGCCCGCTCAGAAATCGAATCCAGTTAATTTTACGTTAGCTGTAGTTTAACTTTTTAGCATTTTTAACAAATACTTGTCACGCGTAGTTTTACCAGTAACCGAAATCGAACCAGAATGCTTGTTCCCAGATGTGGCCCTATTGTTATGGCATGTTAGTGGTCCCGCTTGTTTGCAAACGCCATCCCAGACTCAACGCAAGTAATATCACTGCCAGGACGCAATTAAATTATTCTTTTTATTTCCAAACTCTCGTATGATACAACTTTTTTCACGCTGTCACGAACAAATGTGATCGATTGTACCACCGGTCCATTACACCAGAAATCACACTCTGCGGAGTAACAATGACATCAGCGGCGTATTGAGTAGTCTCGTTAAAATATTAATCCATTTATATGCTTCGAAGGCTTGTCATACGTCTGACTGTTTGGGTAAGGTTACCTACTTCTGCAGACGCGATGTAACATCAGGTGAACAAAATCAGCCAGATTAGCTTGTTTAAAAACAGATATTCTATCATATACAAATTTTTTAGTAGTTGTAAGATTCTTATTTTGAGTATTTTTAATTAATTATTTGTCTTATGATGAAGTCTAATAACTGTATTTTATAATCACGGCAGTGAAACTTCTGATTTTATAAAACAGCTAAATAAACATGTGTACAAAATTTTAACTTGAAAAAATAAAAAAGGATATATAATTGTGGACGGGGGGATGTTATTAAAATGGAGTGTTGGATTCAGTGGCGTGCTCCTGTGAACCCGACATTGGAAATTTTTCCATAAAAGACGGTGATTTACTTAACAAGATGTCCATCGAACTGGATATGCTTTTAAAGGAGGATTCTTGTACATGAATTAGTTAATTTGGGTGTTGCTTATTTATTCATGTTACTAATCACACTACATTTCACAGATTCGGTGATAATTGTTTTGCGTTCCGTTAAATATTCACCAAATCGGAAAATGTTTCTAAAGAAAATTTAAAATATTAAATCTGTCCATATTTTATGTTACCTTTAATATTACATGGCATGTTGTTTTCTTAGTTAAACTGACAAGTTTTGAGCGTCTATTAAAGTAGGTGTAATATTGGACTCATACGAGGCAGAACAAATTTGCCCTGTAGCATTCTATATATAACTTCAGTGTCAAATTTAATTGGAATTCGTTCAGTAAAAATGCATTCACGCACATGCACTGACACGACCTGCCTGTATCAGCTCATTTCGGACTCGGAACGCTGTGTGCAATATTTCCTGATTGTTCCATCTCATCGATGCATATAAGCGATGCCCGCTGCTTCTGCTGTTTCCGTTAATAACTTACATACGCGCGGTGCCTCACATTCAGTGACTGTTGTACCGCACAGAACAGAAGAATTACCTTCGCTTATTAATAAACCATGCATTATTAAAGAAACACACAGAGCGAAATCCATCGCTCCTACAAATAGCTTCATTCGACCTGGCATGAGATTGAAATAAATTATTAGCGATCTCTACTGTTTGTCGGATACGTATTTCTGCCAACATTTCTCGCTCTTCAAACATTGGTACACGAAAATTCCTTATGCATATGATCGTTTCTCATTTTACAACAGCGAAAATATTGACGTTAGATGTATAAAACTATTAAACATAAATTTCACTAGACTCGCTAGTAACAAATGTAGTGAAGTATGATTGAAGGTTTGTGATGACGGTTAATTTATTGTAAGAACATTGTCGGACATCGTCCATTTTATTAGGTTTATTTGATGTATTCGACGTTTCGGGAGTTGATTCTACTCCCGTCTTCAGGCGATATTTTGATACTGGCACTTTATTAGTAGTAGTAACAAATATCAGGTTCGAACCCGGGGCATTTTGAATGCTAGGCTTGTACGATAAAAACTATACATCTGGGTTGGATCAGAAATGGTTGCAGTATCGTTCCGTAATGTTAGACATTCTTCGTTGTCTGAGGTATATTTGATATTCTAGATTTATTTTATATAGATCTGTAGTTTTAACATTAGTGGTATGGTGGGTTTAGGAGCTCGTCAGCTGTTACGGCTGTCTGCGCATGAGCAGTTTTGAGGTATTTCGGTTTAAGCTTGGTGATATCGTACTGTCAGTTGTACGCCAGGAGGCATGAGCGTTCTTGCCACACGACCACTAATCACCAGCAATGCTACATGTCCGTTCCGTATTGTTTATATCCTCGTAATACGCCTCATTGTCATCATCCGATTACTGCTGGGATCACAACAGAGGTGATGACCCGAGTAATCCATCCATTGGCCTGAGTGGTGCACTGCTCCTAGAAGGCCATTCTGCCTGGTCCGTTCAACTCACAACTCAATTTTTAGTATCAAATTCTGAAGAAGAAAAAAGTCGATTGGTTTTATTTTATGTATGGTGTAGTTATTTCTCGGGCCGATTCTCGAAAATAAAGAGTTTTAATTGGGCGACACAAATTCTTGGGTACACCAAGTAATACATTTTGAATAAACGTGTGTATTTATGAAACTAAAGTCTGTAAACAAAGGTCTGGATGGAACTCTTTTTACGCTGGGGTTGGGTTCATGATTATCGCCGAGTAAAACTGGAAAACGTATAAATGCCCAAGTATTTTCTGAGTGTTGCACCATGAGAGCCCTTAATTTGTAGTACCCGGTGACAAAATGGCGGGGGCGAATCTGCGAGACTGCGCAAGCAACTCAGAGGTCTCTTAGAGGTCAACAGCAGTTAAGCGAATACTATTAAAAAGAATGTTACTGAAATAGAGTTTGAGGTTGTGGATTTTATTTATTTCATTCGGGATAAGAACTCCGGCGGGATCTTCTGAACACGGTAATAAACCTTCATGTTTCACAAGAAAAGGCAAAGTTTCTTGGCTGAATGGGCATACTGTTAGCCTCTGCAGAAGGTCACTGGTTCATTAAGGTTTATTCTATTTCAGCAGACAGAAATTGTTTGCAGGCTTGCATCGCCGTGATACAGCGGCAACTTCGCCGACGGTTGTGTTATGCTTGTAGTCTAAACATTTCAGTACAGGGGTTTGTTATGGAACTAATGTATTGCTAATTAATTATAGTGATATCACTGCCATTAGTGATTTCTTTGGAATGAATACATAAAAATATACCCATAATCGGAAGTTGCATATTAATTGGATTTTAGTTTATTTTATAACATTTTCCAACTTCACATGTTATATAGTGTCATATTAAATTAGGATGTGATTTTGAAAATTCAGACAGCGTTGAAGATAGCTGTCTTCTAGGTTATTGCGCTGTTAGAACTTTACAGACGTTTCTGTGTGTTTGCTCTCTCCATCATGAGGGCGAATAGCACATCTACTGCTGGACCAACGTCTAAGATCGAATTTGTGAGATCTTCATTCGCAATCCACGTACTATACTTACGTAATGCAGATGATATACGTACACCTATAGTGTTTAAGTGAAGTCGTTTTACGTCGTCGGGAGATGTAATCGGAGCACAGTTCCGCCTCAAGGTTATTCCGAGCTTAAACCTGTATCTGGGAGTAATTTTCACCGACGTAACAAATGGATTCGCATAAATGCTTTCGCCTGTCTACTCAGCTTTCCTTATTCATTCGCTTTCAAACGCAGACACACAATTGTAACTTGCCTGTATTGAGAAACGTGGCATGCCTGTTAAATGATATATTCAGCCATGAATATTAGATTCTGGAACTTGGTATTTACGCCGCTGACCTGTAAAAGGGCGTTGTGACAAAGAAGCTGCTTATGGTAAATGGAATTTTCTCTGCAGTCGATTTTGTTAAGTAACTTCTTGGACTGAATAATTGTTTAACAACTATTCTATCAGATTCTGTAAAAGGATTCTGGCCTGTAGAATTAGTTTATGTAATCATAACGCTTTATTAAAAATATCTGTTTGTACAATTTAACTCTTTCAAGCACGAAGCTCGTCTAAACAACATTTTAAAATGATTCTAAACTACACGTCGCCAGAACCCTGCGAAGATCCGACGTTTCGGATGGATATACTGCTTCCATGCAGAAGTCACTGAAGACTGTGTTTCCTCTAGAGTTTGGAAACGTTTTCCGCTACTGTTCTTCGTAAAAAGTCGACCCTAAAGTGATATTCTGATATTCGTGAGAATCTGGTACTTAACAGATAATTCACTTTTCCGTTTTCCTTCCTTTGTTTCTGCTCATTACAGTTTGATGCGACGTCGGCTATGTGGACGGCATACTGAGCCCTGAGTCGTGGTATCTCATTAACAGGGGCAAACATTGACAGGGGATGGCGTAGAAAGGGGGATGAAAACGTCACCCCTAACTCACCACCCTCAGCTCCTCTGCCCCCCCCCCCCCCCCGCAATAACCACCGTGGTAGAATCCAGCTGTCCGACGTCTGACAAATGTACAAGCTTATATGTTACTGGTTGATTTCGTATTCAGTTCTTGTACGTGGCGTGTCCAGAATCAGTGTCCGGCATGAAGCCCCTGAGGTGGTACAGTGATTCTATACGCAACGATACAGGGGGCAGGTGCTTCTACGAAGGGGTCGTGATTGAAGTAAAATGCGGTAGTAAATGTGATTTAAGATAGTGTTGGATCTGTTAACCATTTCGATGCTACAGACGACATTTCTCGCCCAGGCACAGCTGCTGTTTAAGCTCTGAATGGCTTTGGCGTTTAAAACCTTACGTGCGATTAATTTATCTCTTTAATTTGTGTTCTGCTTAATTCTTGCATTTGTTAAGAAATCAGAAACGATTTTGTGCCATGTCTTGATACCTTGAGTCAAGAGCGTAAGGATTTTTAGCAAAGAGTGTTGTAAGTTACCTTGTCATGGATGTATAGAAAGTTCATGGTCTTGTTCTGTCCTTTGTGACGCTATGTTATAGTGGGTTTGTTTGTCAGTGTACTGATCCACGTGGTATTTTGGTAGCATCATTCAGAGTTTTAAACACAAAAGTATTTCAGAGCACGAATGGCTGGTATTCGTGAATGAACAATATAGCTTCTTAAGACAAATTACAACATGACCCCAATATTTATAGCCTAAACATATTTTGTTATAAATGTGACGATTATTAAAAATATATTAAAATTAGCCGTCAATCACAATATAATATTATTAAAAGATTAAAATATAATTTTACGTTCCCTATCGAGTACTCGATTTACATGTGGAACATACACTACATGTTTCGGCTATATATAGCCATCATCAGGTGTTATGTATTTAAACTTTTCACTGAATTACTGATTTTTTACTGATTTTTTTTAATGATTTTTAGTCTTCATTTTTCTTATGATGTTCTAGTCCTTTATATTGTTTCTTCATTCGTTGTAGTATCACAGGTCACTAATATGTTTGTATTTCGTATTTCGTATTGATGTCAATGTTTTGTATATGGACCAAGAAGTAATATCGTATCAGGTTTATGAGAGATCGGAGATGTACTGTACTGTATTGGATCGTGGCTGTGACGATGTTCTGGGTTGTACCCCCTGTGGACTTGTAGTGGATACCAACGTTTAGAAGGAATGTTGTACCTTCATCTTCAGGGTTGAAAGTGGAAAGAGTATGTTTCTCTAAAAAAAGCTGTGTCTTCCAGTCCGCACGGCGTTGCATAACCGAAGAACATTAATTTCTTTCAGCGCTGTGAGGACCTCGAGATTTCTGTGTGCTGTACACTACACAATAAAGCTCACGCTATATTGAAGTTCTTTGTTTAAAATTGATATTAAATGTGCGGTTCAAGAGATCTGTTGATTACGCGTTTGTTTCCAGAGGACGTGAAAGGCATAAGAATCTCGGCTGTGTGGAATTTAAATACGAAGGTCGGTTAGTGTCTTAAGAGCATGAATGTACGAGGCGCGTCCACAAAGTAAGTTTCCCACTCGTCCCACAGCTAGCAAACCTTATATTGCGCGAAGCGACTGTGCGTACGTGATAGAGCAATGACGTAGCATGGCGCATGCACTAACGGTACTTCCCGCGTTCTCACAGTAGCATCGTTGCAGCTGTTGAAGATGGAGGTTCTTATTCCAGCTCCCGCCGACTGTGAAGTGCGGTCAGTGATAACGCTAGGCCGCACACGGCTCGACGGACAGCAAGTCTCCTGCAGGAGTTCAGCTGGGAGGTGTTTAATCATCCACCCTACAGCCCGGACCTCGCTCCCAGTGATTTCCATCTTTTCCTACACCTCAAGAAATTCCTGTCCGGTCAGCGTCAGCGTTTTGAGAATGACAGAGAGGCGGAGATGGTTGTCACACAGTGGTTCCAATCCCAGGCGGCAGACTTCTACGACACAGGTATTCAAAAGTTGGTCCCACGGTATGACAAATGTCTCAATTCCGGTGGCGAATATGTTGAAAAATAGCTGGACACTTGCTGTATCTGTTGCAATAAATATTTCCATGAAATTGTGTTTTGTTTCTGTAAACGGCCCCAGGGAAACGTACTTTGTGGACGAGCCTCGTATTATTTGCGTTTTTTTCTGAAGTTATATGTTTCATCTCTCAGTATGCAAACACATTATGTTATCGGACTAGTAAAAGTCACAAATTTACATGAGTGTTCTCTTGTTTCAGGTAAGTGGATTTGACTGCTGAGACACGTTGTTTGTTCTGTTCGGAAGCCTTCTGTGGCAGGTAATGTAGACCTACATCCGAAATGGAGCCTGTAAGTAAGTTTACTAATAGGGGTGCTGTGGACAGGAAAGTGAATATACATTAGTTTACTGGAAACATTAACGTGGCTTGGTATTATATTACAGTTGTGTATTTATTTCATATCTGCGCTTTTAATACAAGCCTCTTTTACACGCGCGTTTCGGCGTAAACTTGTCATCGTCAGTGTCATAGCACATCGTACCAGGAAATATTTTCATTATTGCTTTATTCCGTATAAAATCCATAAAATATATAGGATGTATTAAAAAAATATTTTAAGTTAAATTATCTGTATTATACGGTTGACGTCATAGTGTGTGTGTCTAGGCATATATACTACATTCTAATAGTTTTAAGTAAATTTATTTTTTGTGTTTATGTGTAAGGTCTGTTATTAGTATGGTTTTCCACATGAAACTGGATAATTTCTGTGACATCGAACTACTTAAAAATTTATATGGAGCCAAATCCCGAAACGTCGTGCCAAAATATATTGATATGCTTCAGGTAATGGGCATTTTGAAACATAATATTAATGTGAATCATTCAGTCAATAAAGTTCAGAGAAACATTCGAATGTCATTGGTCTGTGCTCTCGTCTTCGTATAGTTGACAGCCTTTCTCTTCGGAGTTTATATTCAGGGACTGTAGCCTGTGTAGTATAGCACTATAATATTAGACTTAGAATATGATCTTCACAGTTTTTGCTTCCCTTTATACCGTGTTTTTAGCACTAAACATTTTAACGTTCCACATTAGCTAATGTAAGTACCAGACGTATGTTCGGTATGGAGACTTTTTATCTTTAATGTAAAATATCGATTCAGAAATATTTTCTTCCGTTCCCATGATTCCTTTTGATTACCAGCTACCTTATCTGTTCTTAGTGATAACGTTAGCACATGTTAAGGACCATTATCAGAAACACGTACAATAATTATCATGTAGAGCCTCAACGACGTATCTGGGCTGTTTGGCCTTTTTAGTATTCCCGCAACAAGACAGTTTAGCTGACTATAGGCCAAGTTCGCACACATCGAGATTGCGATGCGATTAACAACTTACATTACCAAATGTGGTATCAACCCACGATCCGTAACATTTGCAGGTGATACTATGCTCGTGCTGTTTTGACACGTGGATAAGACGGCAGATCAGTAAGACAGTTTAACCCCTTCAAGCCGAAGTTCATCTAAATATTATTTAAGAATTCAGTTCTTACCGCAAAGAAAACACTACTCTTCACCGTTACAAAAATCAGTTGTTCAATGCCGTGAAAAAGCTCGAATCCGTAAGAAACTTCCCGTTGAAGATGTTGGAGAAATGGGGAATTTTATAAATATTTTATGTTCTTAGGTGCATATTATTGACCTCACGGTTTATTTGTTGTTGTGTAGGTCCGTATTTTAAATTTACGAATCATTTATCCGACAAAGACTGCAAGGTCGACTGTGTTAGCTAGCGAATAATGAACTTGAAACCTGGAGAGAGAGAGAGAGAGAGAGAGAGAGAGAACGGAATTAATGATGGAACACAATTCAGTTTTCGGCGTTGACCAGCTTGTATAATCTGTTGTTTCAAAGCCATTCAGACTGTACAGCCAGAAATTAGTAGTCCTTTCGGTTTTGCGTATCTCCTGGGACTCGATGCTTATTTGTTGCTGGGGACAAAGTCCGTCATTGTAGAAGCTATTATTCCGTATTTCTGCCATATTGTTGAAACTTAAATCGGCTGAATTAGACTTAACTAGCGAATAGCTAGTGACAATAAACGGAATTTGTGACGAGGTCGAATTCATGTTTTAACAGTAACCAGCATTGTTACCATACACACTACACTGTACTGTATTTTATTTCATCAACGATGAACCGCTGCTGAGAAACTCAAAGAAGTTCCATTTGCTCTAAGTGTATTTGACCGACATTAAACAATGTAATTGCTACTGAGTTCTCTTTCTAGTAGGTCAGAGTACTCGTCGCCGTCTAATAATACGGGGACATTTATTTCCATGCGCCCCTCACAGTGTAAAAGTAAAGTTTGTCCCACTATACGCCATGTAGGCGTTTGGGGTGAGAGGAGGTATAGCTCCTCTCTTCCTTGACCTCGGCACTAGATGGGGGTGAGTGGTCAGCATCACGCCCCGGCCGGCTTTACCCCCGGGAAAGGACCCCGGTACCCATTGTAGAGGAGGCTGGGTGGGCCCCAGAGCCGGTCTGGATGCAGAGGCTAGAGGAAAAATCCTGCCCCCATCGGGGATCGAACCCCGGTCGTCCAGCCCGTAGTTAGTCACTATACTGACTGAGCTATCCCGGCTCTTGCCCCTCACAGTGTGGTGTGGAATAAATTTAAGATTTAGACTTTTAATTGTTAAACATTTCTAACTGCCCAATTTATTCACTAAAATTCTGTCCAGTTATTTTCTAAAATGTCCCGTTTATCTTAATTGCAATTGATACGTTATTAACAAGTACACATTACTGTCTGATGACAGGTCCATATGAACAGGATCCTTCCATCCTTTTCTCGGACTGGGACCTGTTCATATACGTTCTTGGCAGATGATCCAGAAGTGGTTTGCCATTGCCTTCTTCTGTGTGTGAATGGAGTAATTGTTGGGATGCCACGGAGAAACCGGGGAAGCCCCCGGAGGAAAACTCCGCGTTGCCTAGACCACGGCCTTTCCCAACACAAGTTATAAATTCGGGCACCGCCGGGAATCGAACCCAAGACCCCAGGATTACAAGGCCAGCGATCTAACCGCTAGACTATTTTATTATTTAGTGTTCTATCTGACGACAGGTCCATATGAACAGGATCCTTCCATCCTTTTCTCGGACTGGGACCTGTTCATATACGTTCCTGGCAGATGATCCAGAAGTGGTTTGCCATAGCCTTCTTCTGTGTGTGAATGGAGTAATTGTTGGGATGCCACGGAGAAACCGGGGAAGCCCCCGGAGGAAAACTCCGTGTTGCCTAGACCACGGCCTTGCCCAACACAAGTTATAAATTCTGGCACCGCCGGGAATCGAACCCGAGACCCCAGGATTACAAGGCCAGAGTTCTAACCGCTAGACCACCGTGGCTATACACATTACTGAAGGAATGTATGTTGACGATAATATATAAAATTACACAATCAGTTTTTAGTGAAAACATTCCTTTGAAATTTAATGACTATCAGTAAGTGGAACGAGTCACGAGATTTCATTATGCAACTGTTAATGTGTAGCGATAATGCATTTTCCTCTAGTAATAGAACTAAATAGACAAAATTCAAATAACTCGGTTCACTAAAGACAAGGAGAAAACGTATTTGTCTACGGTTTAGCGAATTAAAAATGGCGTCGTGTGCTTAAGTGCTAACAGCCACCTATATATTTCCTTCTTAATAGCACATTTATGTAATGAAAGAAACGCAGGTGTGATAAAGGAAATGAGAAACGACAAACAACGTAGCTTTATCAGTGTCTGCTCCTGAGGGCGTACACTGGCAGCCGGATGGCACGTAAACTTAATATCCGGGTTCCGAAACTACGCCCTTCTGCCCCCGAAATGCCGAAACCGCACTGCTGTGGCTTCCTATGTATTTTTATTAAGTTTCTGTTAACTTATGACAGTAAGTATGTTAGCGTATAGATCGGCTGAAAGTCCAGGGTGGTTGTACGAGACTCATATTATGTAATGGAGCTACTGCTTGTTCAAACACAGCCCTGTGTAAAATAACATGGCGTGATGTCGAAAGTCTACAGGGTTTGACGTTGTGTTTCGTTGAAAACGTAAGCTGTGATCACAGTTTGCGTCCGGGCTACTTTCTGGAAAACGTGACTTTAATTCACATACGGAAATAATACTCTGTGTTGTTCTTGTGCTCTGGACTTGCGTCTCGGAAGAACATACTGCCTCCATCTTCAGGTTACCTCCGGCTTTACAATCCAGAAGATAAATATCGACATCTTCACCATCGTGAGAATCTCGTATCTCTTCAAGAGTTTAATATTGAAAGAAATAATTATCATATTTCAGATTTTATTTAAGAATTAAAATGTTAAGAACTTTAAATATTTTATATAAACTGTTCAGGGTTCAACTGATTAAATACGTGTTACAGGAAAGAAATGTGTAGGCAGAAAAGTTAAATTAAGCTTGACAACAGATTGCTAGTGAGACTGTTTTACAAAATTTTGTGTTTATTTCTTCAATTGTCAGTGGTAGCGCCATTAAGAATTGGACTCTTGTTAATAATATTTTCTTTTACTTAACATAACCCATTTACCTGGACCAATGTTGCATTTGCCTGATACGATTTAGGTATGGGCCCCTGGTAAAATATTTATTCGTAATCTTTCCATCTTTACCCTGTCGTGACATGCGTACGGACACGATAGAGTTAATAAACACGCATGGCCCTGAACGGTTTTTAAACGTGACCCATTTCTAACCTGTATGTTTAGTTGCTAAGCAACAAAATTGGGCTTTAAAATAAAAACAAGAAATCGAGGGCCTTCGTATGACGTCCGTAGAGTAATGACAAAATCATTTTACTTTTTGACGCTGTATGGACAGTTTAGGTTAACAAAAGCCTAATTAAATAATAAAAGAATCATTATATGTAATCAGTTGCAATTTTGGTGTTTCTTAAACTTCGTTATATTTCGGGTCCGGTTACGATATGTTACTGGGATATGGTAAATATGTAATGTACGTAGGCTATATATATACAGAAACGATGTGTAAATTATAAAGCGTGTCTCAGAAACGCGTTTTAGAAGGTGATTTGAATGTTTGCTTATATAAAATAAGTTGGTGATGAGACCGTTGCTTCAAAAGTTGGTAGTTGCTCATCTGGCCTAAATCGCGGCGTTTGTTTGAACTCGAAGCTTAATAATACCTTAGTCACTAAATGATTCCATCAGTCTGTATCCTGAATAAGTTAAATACAGTCCAAAATTTCGGAAGTTCGGCGGATGGACAAGCTGCCTGTTATAGAACGAGAATTTTCATTATCGTTGTCACAAAAGCTTATCACAGACCCATTTTCAAGGACATTTCAGTGCATTTATGACTTGAAAACCTGGGCGTAGAAATATAGGTAATATACAAATGAATTTTAATTATGTTAGTGAAAGTATGGATTGAATTCAACTGGCTCTGGCTAAGGTCGAATAAAGAACTACTGTAAACAGGGTAATGAATAAATAAATAAATTCCGGGAATTTTTGTTTTAACGAGCCTGTCATCTGTCAGCTTCTCAAGATTTATTACATTTTCTAGGCTTTAAAAGGGTCAATTATTCAATTCAATTCATTTATTTAAGTGTTTGCCAACAGGCAAAATTATGTAACTTATAATAATTTGGTTGTGTTCTGGGATGTTGCACCGTGTAGTCTGACCTACGTTTCACCCTGAAGACGTAGGAACACCGAGGTAACATTAAGTGTCGATATGGTAATCAAGACTCCCTCCAAACGAAAACAAAGTTTTTAGAACATAAAATTCATCGCTTTTCAATTATCACTTCTACACCTCTCACAGGGTAAGACTAATTTATTAATTGTCTCGCTGGCCTTGTAATCCTGGGGTCTCGGGTTCGATTCCCGGCGGTGCCCGAATTTATAACTTGTGTTGGGCAAGGCCGTGGTCTAGGCAACACGGAGTTTTCCTCCGTGGCATCCCAACAATTACTCCATTCACACACAGAAGAAGGCAATGGCAAACCACTTCTGGATCATCTGCCAAGAACGTATATGAACAGGTCCCAGTCCGAGAAAAGGATGGAAGGATCCTGTTCATATGGACCTGTCGTCAGACAGAACACTAAATAAATAATAAATAAAAATTTCCGAAAGGGGCAGTGACCGATTGTCAGCATTGCATCTGACAACGACACTAGAATGAGAACAGTTTCAAAGTAGAAATGATTTACTGCATTATTTTAAGTCCACTGCAGGTAACAACTTCAACTACCGTAGAATTCTTGAGACCAAGAGTGATACATGTACGATTCGCTGCTCAGCCCTTCACGGTCCCTTTATTATTGTACTGAGCTAGCGTAGCGGTCTTCAGACTCCATAAGCAAACAAGTACACTGCCGGCTCATGCAGTTAAAGTTGTTTATAATTTATTTACGCAGGCCGTATAGAGGAAGGTAGTTATTAACTTGCTTCAGTGTGTGTGTAGGGGACTTGTTATTAACTTGTTAAAAGTACGCGCGGTCTCTCGGAGCGGCGCTCAGCCATCACTGAAGTGTACGTGTTCTGTGTTCTGAATTCTGTCAGGCCTCGTGGAACGCTGCAGAGACAGTGTATTATAAGCAAACAGCTTTTGAAGTCTGACTAAACAAACTTTGCTTATTTTAACATAATTTGCATGGGATGGTCGTGGTGCGTTGGTCACTCCCGCAATGTGTTCGGAAGGTTCTAAGTTCGGCTCTCTTCTGGTGCATATGTTTCCCAGCCTTCGCTTTATACGTTGTTCTATAAGCCTACGCGAGGTCACTTATAAAAATGTAATTTTTCATTAAATTGACTTAGTAATTGGTAGGATAATTTGTTAAATAAATAATATCAGCTAATACCCCGTACGTTCAGGCTAAAATTTGCTTATATTTTTAAATTATTACCATCGATTGTGGCATATTCTATAGGACGGGGGCTCGGTTTTAGGTTTAGGTACTTTGTGTACCCTGACTGAAGTATCTCGTGGTTTTCTTCAGTTTTCCCCGTCCCTTGAAGTAACATCTAGGCCTACTCCTTTCTAATACATATTTTATAATAACTATGTCATTCCAAGCTATAACATTTAGAGAGGAGAAATTGTCGTTGAATATACTAATTTTCTCCTGTCAGTCGGTTTATTGATTTTTTTATTTATTTATAATTGTGTTATTAACGAGCAGTGTTTTATTTGCACTAGTCGCTTACTCTGTGACTGTTAGTAAGTAATGTGATAAAAACGTTTACGTATTTTTCAGTTTCTATCTGTAGTCCACGTGTTATTTATAAAATCAGTGTATAAAATACCGTGTAGAATGTGCTTTGTAGAGTCCCGCGTATAATAATTGCTCAAATACTTCAGAATTTTTTGTAAGCAGTCCAAACAAGCTGACAGACTGTTACTACGTGACTGAATTTCAGAATTCCGTGTCCATATTTCCTCTGTTGTAAATATGTTGAAGATGGAGACGGTATATTCCTCCGAGACGTTGGTGTCCACCTGCTGGTCTACAAGCCGTCACAACCGAGATCAACTTCGATATCTTCACCGCCTTGAGACCCTGAAACCTCACAACAATTTTCGTGTTTAACTCTCACTGCGCCTGCGTATAAACTGTTTTCTGGCGTAGGAATTCTCTTTAATTTTTTTTCCTGAAGCCTAGTTTACGTGCAGACGATGTGTTGCTGTGTTGAGTCGCCCGCGAGTAGGTCATAATGCAGCTGAGGTTATCCGTCGCATGACAAAATAGAAGCAGAGTAGACGCGCGTGATGATCGCATTTCGTCGCCTAGGTAGGAACTCTCTCTCTACGGACATTTCTACGGCTATATTATCAAGGTAACCTCACTCTTTGCTGCTGTAAAATGTAATTACTGAATTGGGCCTCATCTACATCCGAAACACGCATTTCTCCCGCATCTAATGCATTCATGGTGTGATCTTCCAGTGTTGTAGCCTTACCGTATAATTAGCTTTACGTTTCAAGCTTGCATTCGTGGAAACTGGTGGCAACTTTTGATGTAGTAATCTAACAGCACAGCCTACACACACACATTTTTAAATTGTATAATCCGATTTGTAGTTAATTCTATCTTTTCAAATGTGAGGCTCGCAATATATCAGGTGCGGTGTATTTTCAAAGCTCTCTGCTTAGATATAAGAGTCCGCTATAAGGAATGGCTAATATATAATTTAATTGGGCGTTTTTCTCTCAAATATATTTAATAATGCCAATAATGTCTTTTTATCCTGCCATGTTTGACGTGCGAACACGTATCACTGAGGTGCTAACAATACACGGTCGAAAGTCGGTCTTCCCGATAGATGGAAATATTTGCGAAGGTGGAACAATCTGGATTTGTAGCTGCAGAAGCTGAGATTCTTACTGATATTTTAGAATGTTTGTAAAGTATCGTAGTCTGTACTGTTGGGTTATGGGGTAAGTAATCTTAGTCGGGAGAAATGACCCACTGGAAAGACGAACGTGTTACTTATTCTACATTTTGCAGTCTGGTAACTACTTTAATGCATAAAGCGATCACTGTGCTCCGACACCCGTTGTTTTCTAAAAATTCAATTTAATATTGAATTGATTAATCATCTCTTTAGCTGGTATCGACCACATCTCCGACCCATATGTCAAAATACTCGTAATCAATATTTTATGTACATATTTTTCCCGATATTTTTCACCGTATGGGGGTTTAAGGATTTTTTTTTGTATCAGGGCCCTAAGTGATGGTGGTGTTTATTTTAATATTCCTATTACCATTATTTCCAGTTTTATATGCTCAGATGCGTACATTTCTGACACATCTGAATGTTCCTTTTTAATTAGCAGGCCCTAATGAAGACTATACAATTTACCTAAATATGTACACATTGTGTTGTGTGTATTAAATGTAATAAAAGCCCAGAAGCTGTAAACTCGAACAAGTTCATTCCCAAACACAACGCTGCCACAATTGCATGGCAAGTAACAGGGAGACCCACAGTTCATTTTAAAACAATCGGAAGAACATTTGACCTCGCTAGTGTATGAAATTCTCACAGAGGTGAGCACGAAGATGGCTCTCTTCTGGGTTGTAGCGCCATTTTTTCTGATAGAAGTTTACAAAAGTTCAGTCTCGTTTTAATTTTACTTGTCGCCCTGATGATGGAGGCAGAAATTACCTCTGACAGCGCTGCATCCCAGAAATCAGCCATCAATAATTAATCTCGTTATTTATTTATTCCAAACACCCACCTCTGTCCAGCGCGTATGTCTGAAACGTGTGTGGGGCGTGGGCACTAGAAGCATTATCATATGTCATCAGCGCAGAGGACAAGTTATGTATTGCGATTAGGCAGTTTAGTGTGACTTTTCATATACGCTGAGTGATACAGGGTTAATGTTTGCAATTCGGTGAGCGTTTCCCATTTCCTGTTAATGGAATAACGAATGGTGTATACAGACCGTGTCAACAAGACTTTGTGTGTGGCACGTCATACTTGTGCGCGATTAAAGTGGGCCATGACAATCGCAGTTTGCAATACAAGACACTCAGGATCATTGTTGGGCGTGATTAATTGCCAGTATCAGAGAGTACACCGCCACTGTGGTCTAGCGGTTAGAACGCTGGCCTTGTAATCCTGGGGTCTTGGGTTCGATTCCCGGCGGTGCCCGAATTTATAACTTGTGTTGGGCAAGGCCGTGGTCTAGGCAACGCGGAGTTTTCCTCCGTGGCATCCCAACAATTACTCCATTCACACACAGAAGAAGGCAATGGCAAACCACTTCTGGATCATCTGCCAAGAACGTATATGAACAGGTCCCAGTCCGAGAAAAGGATGGAAGGATCCTGTTCATATGGACCTGTCGTCAGACAGAACACTAAGTAAGTAGTAAATATCAGAGAGTAATTCACCCGGGGTGATTTCTGTTGGCATTGATCTAAAGACTGAGCAGTTGTATACAGTTATACCTACGCGCCTAACTAGAGTATGTGCATTTTTAAAAAAAAAAAATATTTGCAATTTTGCGAAGAAATTACCCAACTGGTGTTACTCTTTATTTATCTTGGATAAAAACCAATTATTCCTAACCTAACCGTGATTTTATACCGAGTCGGACGTTTTTCGTCGTGGCAACGAAATGCATCCTGTATGCTTCGGTTTAAGGCCTATTCATACAAGGGGAATGTTTTCGGTGCTTTCGATGTTTTTGTTATGCAGACCCGCCCAACCTTTTAAAGTCTCTCGTGCTGGCATCCTTTCAAACGCCTCGTATGGAAATTTAGTGCTACCACAGTGTGTGTACTGCATTAACCGACTAAGAGCAAGTTGCTGGTTTGATTGTGTACAGCTTTTGTAAAAACATTGTTTGGATTAAGACAAGAATGAAAGAGAAAATAAACAAAGCATGGACGAAATGCCTGCTAAGACTGATGTTTTCAAGTAAGACTGTACAACTGTAGTTAGGCTGGACTGCATAATTTAAAAATTCGAAGGCGTTAAACATTTATTGTATATATAACGACCGTAAGTAATAATTTTAATTAAATTGGCTGTCACTCTTATGTACTTAAAATTGCGTACTATAATTGTAAAACCTGTATTTGAAACTAAACCAAGAAATTTTATTTCAGCATCTTTCTTGGACACAGACGGACAAACCCAAATATCGTGGTTAGTGGATAAATTCTGTTTCATATTTCGGAGATTTCGATTTTAGTAATCTCGATATTAAGACCGTCTGTTCCGGAGTTTTACGTTGTTTTACTCAACCCCTTCGAGAAGTCTTTAAGATAGTAACTCAAACGACCGCTTTCTTCTACATCTTTTCCAATTAAAAAGTTGTAAAAATCGTCTAGTTGTTTAGCGCGTGCCGTAAAATAATTGTCGTTACAGTTTTCAGTGCAGATACGTGCGTTCCACGTCACTTAGAAGTGCATTTTATGGGGGTCGGAGAGATGCGACTAGTAAGGAAGGAAATATTGTCAATACTGTAAGCATTATTTCTCATCCGCAGTAATTTGTAGCCCGCTGCCTCAGTTCCTGTGTTGATACATTATTTGGTTTGCATATTATATGCGTTTGTATTACTTCTACGCGCGAGCTAGTGACGTAGGCGAAACGCACTCTTTGGTCCCAGCTACTATACGATGCATGGGAAGAAGGTGCGATGTTGAGCGGGCTTGTTTCCTTACGCCGTGAGACTGATGGCCTCAATTAAAACAGGAACTGGAGAACGTGGAGGAAACTGGACTGTTACGCACCTCGTAAGTGTCAACCGGAAATTAAACCGGGGACTCGCTATTTTGTCAGAAGAACTGATGAACTGTTAAGAGTACACTTCTAAAGGGGGACTGCCCTTGTCTACCAATGAATTGCTTCACCGGTAAGAAGAGAAACGGAGGTTTATAACCTGTTCAGAAGGTGCGCATACTTACCAAATACTTTCTTTGGGATTTCTTAAATCATTTACTTGTGCAATTTCGGATTTCGGGGTTGAGTCTTGTAGAATTTTTGAGGATATCCAACGATTTTGCAAGCATTATAATTGTCGTTTTTATGGTTAATATGGAATTATTTTAAAAGTATTCACTTCATTGGGATTGGTGTTCATGCACTGCTGATAAATATGTTGTTGCTATGGTAATAATATGTATTAGACGTAGTATGTAAAAGACAGTTTGATGTTATCGTGTTTTTCTGCTCTCAAATTTTAGAGAAAATGGGTACGGACCTCAGAGAAAACTTCGACGCAGTACGACTGATATAAAAAATGCCACTAGGTACAAAATATTCCATTTTACAAGTTCTGGTATCATTAGGCATCCCTTAGAAGTACTTACAGTATTTTTTACGATATGTTTTTAATTTTAAAGAGTGAATATTTTCGATGTTCGAATTAGACTAGCTTCCAACACCTAGGATTTGCCCTTTTTGGTTTACGTAAATCGTCCAAAGTCCATTCTGAGAAAACATGAAGGCTACATACGCTTTGCCAAACCTTGGAATGCAGTGTCTTACATGAGGGGCGTGGATCAGAATCGCTGTTCATGTGCCAACTTGTATAAAAATTGTAAACAAATCTATAAGGCACGCTTCAGTACATCATAACCGTTCTGTAGCTCTAAACTTGGGCAGTTGTGTGGGGTTGCTGGCCTCGAAATCATCCCTTCATATACAGAGTCACAGTCTATTGTTTGGTTTTCGGGTGGGGTAGAAGGAAGGCGCTTGGATGCGATAGTTCGTGTACCGGGAACTCGGGAGTGTGGTTAGATTGAAAGGACTAGTCAGTCAATAAACACGTTTTCTTCCTGTGTAACCAACCTTACAAGGTGTCACAAAACTTCGAGTTGGAACTGGATCCACTACACGCTATTTGAGAAACATTGACTTACCCACAAGACGTTCGCATGTCACAAAGTTTTCTTTTTAGTTTTAGGCTGGTCCCATTGGCCATCCCAATACGATACTGCAGGGAATGTTGCTCTTATATTTTCATTGATTTGTGTCTCTGTGTATAACTTTTTTTTAAAAAAAATTGACGGCTTGAAAACTGGTGTTAACGTAATTCCATCGAAAATTATTCCCGCTTTCAAATATTTATTCTCTTGCCATAAATAATAGCAACATGGCCGCCGTATAACATTATAAATTAAGCGTTATTTTGTACAGACTTTCTAAATTGCGTAAGGTAAAATATATTCGAAATTTTTGGTAAATTTTGTTGAGGTCGTTTTCTTATAATTTCTTTCTAGAACGTAAAATAAAATGGTGACCTTGCGAATACACTAATTTTATTTTGGTTTTATAGGTTCATGAAGATTCAGCTGCGACATTAAAATTTTGTATGGAAGAAACTTTATTAAAAACTTAAATAATGTATGAATCTTTAGTGTACGAGGCTCGTCCTTAAAGTAAGTTTCCCTGGGGCCGTTTACAGAAACAAAACACAATTTCACGGAAATATTTATTCCAACAGATACAGCAAGTGTCCAGCTATTTTTCAACATATTCGCCACCGGAATTGAGACATTTGTCATACCGTGGGACCAACTTTTGAATACCTGTGTCGTAGAAGTCTGCCGCCTGGGATTGGAACCACTGTGTGACAACCATCTCCGCCTCTCTGTCATTCTCAAAACGCTGACGCTGACGCTGACGCTGACCGGACAGGAATTTCTTGAGGTGTAGGAAAAGATGGAAATCACTGGGAGCGAGGTCCGGGCTGTAGGGTGGATGATTAAACACCTCCCAGATGAACTCCTGCAGGAGACTTGCTGTCCGTCGAGTCGTGTGCGGCCTAGCGTTATCACTGACCGCACTTCACAGTCGGCGGGAGCTGGAATAAGAACCTCCATCTTCAACAGCTGCAACGATGCTACTGTGAGAACGCGGGAAGTTCCGTTAGTGCATGTGCCATGCTACGTGATTGCTCTATCACGTACGCACAGTCGCTTCGCTCAATATAAGGTTTGCTAGCTGTGGGACGAGTGGGAAACTTACTTTTGGGACGCGCCTCGTATGTTGAATATTAAAAGTATGGCAATATATAACGTGAGTATTTAAGACGTGAAACATGAGTACGGCCGGGTAAACCAATAGGCTGGCCTCTTTGCTATCTTATTTCCACCCTGTTTTAAGAAGGAACAAGTGTCGTAGAATTTTGTGTTTGTTGGGGATTCTTTCAGTGATACATTGTTCATGTTCCTCGTGGTTCGAATTCCATAGAAAAGTCGTAACGGTACGGCGTGTCGGAAAATAGTTCCATTCTGTTCATAGAGATAAAATACTGCACTCAGATTGGATGAGAATTCATTGTCATAAACTACTACATGCCAGTATTATTGTTAGGTTGTAGACCCTGAACGTTTCTCAGACTTTATTTTATCTGTTGAAAAAGCAATACAAAACAACATTTCTTCCAAATGGAATTCTTGTGCGGCATACAACATGTTGCTTTCAACTTAGTTGTAACATCTCAACTGATCAGAGGTAAAGTGGTTTAAGTCAAGAAATATATAGGAGGAGTTTTTTTATATATTCACTTCACTAATCAAAATACATTGTACTGCATATAATACAATGTACTAACAAGCAATTGCCACAGATATTCCTTTTGATATTAACGAAAAATTTAATTTTTATAATTCATTAATATAATCTGACATGTATCACTTCTGTTCTGACACGTTCGTCTGTATTTTTACACGGAGGCATCGCTAGATAAGTGAATTAAAACTACTTTTATTCCCGTTAAATACGTACCTCACAGTATGGTGGAGTTGAAAGGTATTATTTGTTACCTTTTCGCACGTTTTTTTTTAAAAAAAATTTATGTTGCTCTCCGTGCGTGATTATGATGTCTGTTCAATTTTATTTCCGCATGAAGGCACTGGTGTTTGTTAAATAAACATGTTCAGTTCTTGACTGTTATTTTCTCTTTGCCCTGTAATCTGAGATAGAATACTGAACACTGTGAAATTCCCTGCTGTTTTTTTCTGGTCAGCGAATAAAAATATATTTAAAAAGCGTGGAAGCATTGTTTTAAATATTTAACATAAATCTCCTAAACCAGCCCAAAACCTTTCTCACTTTTGCTTTCAATTTTAAGGAGATTTTCAACAAACATAAAACAGACGAAATGGCTTTGTATTTAGTCAAATTCTGATGAGGTTAATTATTAGGCACAAACATTACTGGAGTTCCAGACCTGTCTCTCAGTTTTACTTTAATACAGTAACAAAGCAAGCGTAAAGTTTGCAAAGCCCTGCACGTAAACCAATTAACAACTAGCAACACCCCAAGCCCTGCTTTAAAAATGCAGCCCCGAATAGCGAAGTGAGAGAGATAAAATAGAGGGATGAGACGAGAAATAACATTTTACAAGAACCTTATTAAAGCCACGTAACAGCTTCAGAATTGAAGCAATCACATTAGTTCACGCTAAATTATTTTCCGATGAATTAAGGGAGAATGCTCGGGAAGGGTGCGCGTTATGGCTTGTGAGATATAAATGTACAGAATTCGGAGTACGTTTGGTAGATAACGGCCACATGGCAATTAATGTAATATCATTTTAGGAAGAGATCGCACATGAAGTCATATTTTACATGGTTATCGGATTTATAATTTATGCAGTCTGTGGTGGTCCAGTTCTTTTTTTACACATAATCAAGTTTATTTTTATTTGTTTATTGATACCTCAGTAATCTCACTTCTCTTCGTTTATTTTCATGGTAACGTGTTGTAATAAAATATTAGGAGAATTTTTGGACTTGTGTCTGTTATACATTATCGTTGTCATGGTAACGCTGTTAGGAGATTCTCTTCCTAATGGGATAATGTTTATATGACTGTGTATATGTGTGTGTGTGTTTTACGCTTAAATTTTATGAATGTTGCCGTGGAAATGCTGTTAAAGTATTCTGTCTTATGGTTTGCATTACTGACCATAAAAAATTAGCTCCA
Source organism: Zootermopsis nevadensis (assembly GCF_977971745.1). Taxonomy (NCBI): domain Eukaryota; kingdom Metazoa; phylum Arthropoda; class Insecta; order Blattodea; family Termopsidae; genus Zootermopsis; species Zootermopsis nevadensis. Next base: position 564,006 of record NW_028259181.1, read on the forward strand.
CCTCTGACTATATATTTTCATTAACCACAGTTTATTTTGAGCGTGTGTATAGTTTGTGATAATTATTATCGTTGCAAGTGGAAGATTGTTTCTTTATTTAGAGGTAAGAATGGAAATTCAGAGACACTGGACCGATGCCCAGTTCTGCTTACAGAACAGATTCGTAAAAAACGATCCCTCCCAAATTCAGCTTTTGCGAGTCTTAAACTGCAATTTTCAGAGTAATATAACTCAGTAATAAGTCCATTAGAACATAAACGTAAAATTAGTACATATCTAAGATATGAGCTTGTGTAATATCAGTTAAGACAAAGTTCCTCCTTTCTTAATTAACGCCAAGGTTGGTGAGCTTGCTTGGTTGTTGTAAGGCATTATCTTATGAAAATGTATGCTGAAAAGGTTACGTGATGGTTTGCGACACGCATGGCGCTGAAAAGATTCAAACTGATGGCTGCAAGGTTTCTACGGTAACAAAATAAAGATAATTTGCTGCCAGAGGTGTCTGAGCTCACATTTTCCTTGCTTCAAATCGTGTTACGTTCTCTGTCCCACTGCAGAGGACACGTGAGATTCCGCCTCTCGCATGGCTGGCTTCCCAAACAAGCGTGAGATTGCTTCATGAGCCATATCTGAAGGTCCAATGTGACTCGAAACATTTGTGATATCTGAAACCCCTTATTTTCTACACGGTGCATACAAATCATTTTTCAGGGTTACAGCAACAGAGGAATTACTTGGTTGCTAAGTTCTGTTTCTTGTTACTTCGAAACGAACTAGTGGTAATGTATACTTGTCCTGTGAGATTTTAGGTTCTCACGGCTGATACTATTATGAAGACTGTCTTCCTTGATGTTGCGTCGAGTAGCCTGACAGAAATTTACGATTCTTCATAGGTGCTTACTGCCTTCATCATAGTCTTAATAAAAGCGCCGGTAAGCATGTTGGTAAACGTCCACCAGACAACACGATGCGACATTCCAGAAGACAGCCATCTTCATATTTGTGTTGTATTAAATTTCCCGACGACGTTGTGGCGTATCGACGAGTGGGTGTAAAACTCTATGCATTCATTCTCAGCACTGAATTGAGGCAAGTGGTTCGTTCACGTTCTAGCAGCTCTTGCTTCAGAAAAAAGTGGCTCACGAGTAGGAGATTGAATGGGCCTCAGAGTTGGAGGAGAAGAAACTCTTTTTCGTGTCTGAATAGGAGGGGACGTATCCTGTTGTACGTTTATATTTTCAGTGTACAGAAGTTGATGATGAAACAACTCTCAAACAACTGTGAGATTTCAGGTTGGCGGCAAGTATGAATATTGCAGCCTTCCGGGATGTCTCGTAGAAGTTTGCCGACGTTTCAGAGGCGCGTCATGCCTCCATCATCAGGGCGATCAGGACTCATCGCCCTGATTATGGCGGCTGCAAGCGTCTCTGAAACGTCGGCCGACTTCTACGAGACTGCATGGCTCATGGTTCCACGAGGCCGGCATTTTCGCCTAACAAATGGTACAATTGTTTTATGCACGTATAAAATAACTCGCGTGGAAACACTTGTTGAACTTCTTCATGCCAAGTAGCTGTGTTCCAAGAGTATTAGTTCTTTTTCACAAGTTGCAAGCAGATGATGAGATTGTTTAAATGGGAAAATTATGAGCGCAGTAGCGTTGTTAAGTGTCTTGCAGAAGCATTCCCTTGGGCGTAAATTTTAGTTTATTACCATATGTTTGTATGAGAAGCCTTCACGATGACATCGCATGCATAAGATAACAACATTTAATTATAAGTGATGATGAACGCAGTTTCAGCGGAACAGGAAGTGACTTGAGTTCAGTTCCAACCCTGGCTTTAGCTTGCATGGAAGTGGCTATGAATGCAGCGTAGGTTGCATCTGCAGCGCTGAAATCGACTGCTTGACATATTTAGAGCAGATTCCAATATTCTGTGCCTTCTCGTGATTATTTATTTATTTATTATTAACTGCAAATGGGTTTATACCCGGTGACAGTGGTGCTATAATTTTTATTTTATTTATTTTATTTGTAGTGTTCTGTCTGACGACAGGTCCATATGAACAGGATCCTTCCATCCTTTTCTCGGACTGGGACCTGTTCATATACGTTCTTGGCAGATGATCCAGAAGTGGTTTGCCATTGCCTTCTTCTGTGTGTGAATGGAGTAATCGTTGGGATGCCACGGAGGAAAACTCCGTGTTGCCTAGACCACGGCCTTTCCCAACACAAGTTATAAATTCGGACACCGTTCTATCCGCTAGACTATAATAAGACACAACAAAACAACACACATCACACAAAATGAAACAACTCATATGATTATAGGCGCATAACTGTCCATTACAATGAATGTTCAATAAGAAACCACTAAGCAGAACTATACGTGAGACTAAACTAACCTAACCACTGTAGTGGCATTACCAGCACTTCATATGAAGTGGTTATAATGTTTAGGAGCTGATGATTTAATGCCACGTGGAACGGTTATGCCATTAGAGTTAGCTAATGGTATTTCGTTCATTGTATTCTCCTTGAAGGTATGAAGAGGCTTCAGTTCTCGTGGCGGTGGTGAATACGAAATAATAGGTTAATTCTGGGGGTTCGTGAATTCTAAAGTACCAAATTTCAGAAACAGTGTGAAAATGTTAAACTTTGCTGTTGACGACTACTTAGTGCTATCATACTCGTGAAAATGACGTGTATATGTTACACGGTACCTGATCTCTGGTTGTGCTTGATAAAGTTGTCATAGTTTTTCTCAGTCCATCCATCCAGTCATTTTTTCTTGTGAGTACATTCGAGGTTAAATGTTCAAGGGGAAAGTAAATCGTGCAAATATTTGCCGCTTGTGAGATCTGAAGCATTCACAGCGACTGAAACCAGTCAGATCTCTGGCGATCAGCCGCGTGAGAATGGCGTTGTAATCAAACGTTTCGGAGACTGTCTCTGCCTCCATCATCAGTGTTTATGTCGCAGTCTGCCAAACGTTCCATTACGCTACTGATCGCCCGATAAGGCTTCATGAAATTGCTGTAAATAAGGCCTCGCTTTGTCAAGGGACGCTGCCCCGTTAACTGTATATCTTGAAATTGTTACGGTGGGGTGGGGTTCCCCCGAAGGCCAGGAATGAATTTGTGTTATTATTGTTATTTTATTTTCATTAGAACACTAAGCTCTTGGACTGGATGTCTCGTATGCGCGCGCCTACGTAAGAAAATGGGGTTGAAGGAGCCTTGTATTAAGGGCGAGGGACGTTGTTCCTATCTCAGAGTAGCATCGGGAAGGCTGGAGTTCGTGGATAAATGTATGAAGAGGGTTGTATCATTCCCTACTAGGATAAGCTTGGTTTCCTAAATGGCGAGCCGGAGATTTACATATATTATGCAAATTATTTACTCTACACTGGTATAGAAAGCGAACTTGGAAGCAAAGAAGGTGAGTTAATGGAAGAAGAAACGTCTTGTAACTTGACTGCCTACTGATACCAATTGCCTCGCTGCAAGCAGCGCGCCGGTGTGTAATTTCATTGAAATGCCGGATGGAACTCTGCTCGTGAGAGGCCTGTGTCTTTTCTTTCCTTCGTTTGCATCTACCTCGTCTTTGTTTTGACCTCTTTCAGTTCCCTTTCTCTCGTACTTTTCATACGTTTTATATTATTTTTATCTGTTTCTTTTTTCTGATTTTCTATTCTTCTTCGGACTGATTTCAATCTTTCTTTCTATGCTCGTATTTCTTACCCCTTCTATTTTGTTTTCTTTGTAGATGTTTTGTCCTTCCCCTCTGTAATTCCTTGTTTTCTTTTTTATTTATTCGCTATATTTCTTTGTATGTATCATTACTTGAGTGCTAACATTAATTTCCTTACTTCTCTTTCATTTAAATCTCGCTTTTTGTTGTATTTGAAATCATCGGTGACGACACCTACCAATAATCGTAAATTAATTCCGTATCTTATTGTGTTGAGCCAGCATGTACTCTTAATGTATTCATTCGCCACTCGCCTGCCTCAGATGTCACTCCGTCACATAAATTTTTCACATATTAATAACGTACACGTCCTGTGCTTGTAGAAAAATTAAGTCATTTCTGATGTCTGTCGGGTTTGGACTTCATAGTAGCTTATGATGACGAATAAAATAATTCTATCCGAATATCAAACTTCATCGACACCCTGCATTTAGAATCAGAGATGAAATACGCTGAAAAATATATCCTCACGGTCTCCCTATCATGCGCTTACTTAGTACTAATAACGTTAATGATGATTTTAAGGATGATAATTATAATGATGAGCCTCAGGGGCAAGATTTGGCCCTGGTTCAAATGTCGTGTGAGTGCAAAACTGAATTATTATCATCATCATCATCATCGTTATAGTCATCATAGTAATTCTAATACAATTCTAAACTGTGAAAACATATAACTACAGTTTTATTAATTTATACTGTAACAAATGACTACTCATACTCGAAAAATAAATTGAAGCAAATTTCCCACATACCTTCGTTTGTTCAGAAATGCAAATAAGGTTATTATATACGTTGGGAGGAAAAAAATTAATATTGTAATGGTGATGTTATATGACGTAGGGTACAGATCTGAATAGGTCATTTGTTAGTCTAACGGGAAAAGGCGTGAACTCCCGATAAGCCGCCTAGGAACTCTGCTCTGCGTTATGTAGATTTCATCCATATTTGAACACGCGGAAGTTCAGGCAGACCGGCCCATTAACCTAATGTTTTAATTTGACTTTTAAATAACCGCCACCATTGTGCATGCTACTGAACTGCTAGTTAGTCCAGTCTGTCAACCCGGAGGAACAGAAAACTCACATTTATTGGGGACTCAGCCTACCGCTGTATATTCTGTGTGACTGTCCGCTTTATTTTAGCACCAGTAGAAGCATGAGAACGTCGCAAGGGGGACGGAGCTAAAAGAAATCATTGCATTATACATATCATTCCAATAAAAGCGTAACGGAATGAGTCTGTTCGGATGTTTAATTTCAGAAGCCATTGAGGAGACTCATTTTAAATGTGGTAACTGTAGCACATTTTCAGTTATTCGACATCAGGGACCTTAAAGTTAATTTCGGGAAGAGTTGTGAGTTGAAAAAAAACGTAAATATAAGCTACTTGTAGGAAATTTTAATTTATATGTACTGTATTTTACATCTCAGTGTTTCTAAAATGTTTTATTTATTCAGTGTTCTGTCTGACGACAGGTCCATATGAACAGGATCCTTCCATCCTTTTCTCGGACTGGGACCTGTTCATATACGTTCTTGGCAGATGATCCAGAAGTGGTTTGCCATTGCCTTCTTCTGTGTGTGAATGGAGTAATTGTTGGGATGCCACGGAGAAACCGGGGAAGCCCCCGGAGGAAAACTCCGTGTTGCCTAGACCACGGCCTTGCCCAACACAAGTTAATTTATTTTCGTTTTTGATATTAAGCAAATTTAATTGAAGTCGTAGAAACTGAAATCTTACAGACAATTTCATTGTCACACTTACAAAGGCATTCCATATAATTCACAGTTTATTAACATTCTCTTACTCATGATCATTTTAACGAAGAAACTAGATTTTATATATTATTTAGATATTGTAAGCCGACTTTTTCCTACCCTCTTTGCTTACACAACACTCGTACGTCTTGGCTCAATTTCGTACTCCTGCATGTGAGTTTGTTTTCACACGTCATGTTTGCATATTTGTATCATACTAAAATGGCGCTCTTATCACTTAGAGCGTATTTGAAGGAAAGAGAAAATAAAAATTCTGTTTCTTTCTGATTGTATCCGAGCATTGGATCTGTCACTTGAGTGACGCAGGAAACGATATAAAATGTAGGCTGAGTGGTAAAAAGGAACTGAAAAGTGTACAGAGTATATACGTCGCAGAAATGTACAACCTTCCTTTCATACAAAGATTGCATATGTATTTGGTACGAGGATAATACCGTGTATAAGAATCCCCGTTGGCGACAGGCTACGTGTCTTTTAAAGTTTTCATACTTTCACAACTAGCAGAGAAAGGTTAGAATATCCCTTATTTATAGGTAAATTCAGGCTGATGGTAGTGGTTCCAAGACTGTAAGTCGTGATACCAATGCCTTCTCACACCTTTCTTTACATATTTCCCTCTGCATTCTTTCCTCATTCCTGAAAGTTTGCATGTATGTAGACTTTTAAACAGCGTTTATGAAAATAGTTTGAAGGGTTAAGCTACAGGGCCTTATTCGAAGGCTACGTTTTTAAATTTGCCCCTCAGGAATGTTATAATGAAGTCTGGTTATGTTTTGGAGAAGGAACAATAAAGGTATTTGAGATCTGAGGTTCTCAAGGCTCTGAAGATCTCCATGTTTCTTTTCTGGGTTCCAGCGAAGTGTGGGCTTGTATGCTGAAACCAACGTTTCGGATAACAAATTATCTCCATTTTCAGGCCTGAAATAAGTAAACTTTTATAAATATCGATGTTGTGAGCCTGGTGGTGATAATTTCTTGTCGAAACATGTAGGGTAACGTTGACTACAGCTTGTAAAATTAATCTCTAACCACTTCGTTTCAATTTTTAATTATTATATTGTTATGTTTATCTGTTATATCCTGTGTTCAATGTCTTTATTACATTTATGATATATTATTCTGCGTCCTACTACTGCTCTAAAGAAAACGCGTTCCTACTGTCGGTATTTTTTCGTTTCTACGTTCGTTTACATCCAGCATTTATATCTATATATCAGTGTATAGCTCTATGTAAATCTAGAAGTTTTGTGTTGGAACATTTGTGTTCGGTGGTGACCTGCTTTCTGAGTGTGTGTGTGTGTGTGTGTCGCGTAAAAGCTAAAAGCATGTTAGATTCCTTTCCCAGACATTTTCTCTTCTTTAGTTCAGTCACGAGTCATATGACTCCCTTTATCTCGCTTGTTTCCCATTAAGTCACTTTACTCAGCGGTGTCACACCAGCAAGGACGACGTCTCTTCATTTTCTCCTCGTGCATTAAGGTAATCGTGTTGCAAGTCGGCAGATCTGCCGTGTCGTGTAGGGAATACGTCATTCTGGTGGAATAAACCCTTGAAACCACGCAGTGCAATTCTACATTTTTATATACAGTGGGTATTGAATTGTCAGTACGGTACTTCGGGGTCTTATTTTCAGTCTGAAATGTCATGTGAACGTAAGTCCGGTTCTGAATAGTTATGGGTCCCGGATATTTAAGTTTAAGATGATTTTAACCTCACGTGAAACTTCAGGGTCGTTCATGCGTCTTACAGCAGCGAAAATCCGATTATGTACTTCTCTGTTTTCACGTAACTCCGGACATGTAAATTGAGGGAGTCAGGTCCGGTGATCGAAGTGGCCAGGTCTGCAGCCACCACGACCAAACCAATCCATCGGTCAAATTGCAGTGTTCGAAGATGATGCTGCAATGAACCACAGAAGAAGACTCTGCTTTTCAGATTTTCCTCGTTCGTGGTCGTCGCATCCAAATCAACACTTTTCATCCGCTTTGTCTATGCGACCTATTTTTTTTTTCCTAAGGAAAAGAGTCGTTGAGTCACTGACAGAAACAATAGCCAATTGAGCTGAGTGCTTTTGCCAGGTATTTTTAAAATCTCGACTCTGGGTTTACTATGCGACAGAAAAACATTTACCCGAATTATTTACTTTAATTTAATCACAAGAACGTTTACAATGCAGAGTAACACTACGGGGTGTTGCACATTCTAATTAACTTACTTTAATTCGTGATACACACAAAACGTCTTTTTGAACTTGTCGACCGTTAAACGTTTACAAAAGTCACGTAAATAAATTGCTAGGATCCTTACATCATTTCTAAATGTTTAGGTAGCTTTACTATATATTTTGCCTATCTGTTCCATCACTTTTGCTTTGGACTGTGTTCCTGGTTCTCCTTGCGATAAATTTGTAAAATGAACAAATACGATTTAGAGATACCGTCTACCATTCTTCTGTTCATTGTCAGAATAATTAAACCGATTTTAATTAAATGTTAATGTTGTCAGAAATTATAATTTTTGTCGAAAATTGTTTATTCATCACTGAGAATGATTACGTAGGTCTGTCATTAAAATATGCAACTTTTTGTTGTGAAATGGTGTAACCTATATTTAACAAAATAAAATAAAATAACGTAATTGATTTTATGCAATTTTACAATCTCTGATGTGACTGGCTTAGCTAGAGTTCGTTTTATTGTGAAATAATTGTCATCTTTCACAGCTGAAAGTGTATATTTTGAATATTCGTCTTTCTTTTAGAACATTTTTGCTTTGTGCAATTTCGATTTCGTTGTTACAGTACATGGTATTATATTTCACTCGTTCTTACAATTTTGTATGTGGTCGTGTTCCAAATTTCAAGTGAAATAACAACACAAAGTGATAAATAGATCAGCTTATCCCTCTATCCTCACAATTAAAGCCAATTTATCCTACATGTTTTGTGCCGATAAAATAACACAGAGCTATTACCGCATCTCTGGGTGGGGTCTGTATTCGATTAGTGGCGCATTATCACCCTTGGCAGTCATCCTCCGGTGAAGCAATTTACCTCCAGCTGCGCGATCCTTACGCGGATGTCAGTGAGAAATATTCCTCAGATGATTTGTTTCCCTTCCCTTCATATCACCGTGACAAAGAGCGAGGAGGGTTTTGGCGGCCATGCGCAATTCTTTAGCCGTCTTCGTAAATCGGATGAAATATTTGTAAGAACGTTTTGTCGTTTATTTAAATTATTTAGTCTGTGCATGAGCTATGATTGCTTAAGTGGGTTTTTTACCTTGTGCTACTCAAATGTGACAAATCTCTGCTCTGTTTATTCAATATAATATGTTATGTGTTATGCCAGTAATTATCTTCCGTTAACAGGTAATTATGTAAATGTCACAATCAATACATCACTCCTTTTGCTAAATAATTTAACATGTGACTGTATGTTTCAACGCTGTTAAATCTTTCTTGGTTCGGATATACCACTCAGTGGCATACGTAATTATTTAGAATGTATCTATAAATGATTTTGCTCTAGTAAATTACGACATAAGAACACAACATAAATGTTTCATTACAGACGTAGTGAAACACAACATGTGTTGGACAACATACCAAAGCCCACTCTTGAGAAAATGATTTTTATTTGATATAAACTCAGTGGGAGATGTTACTACATCTATTAAAATGTCTACAAATTAATTATAAAACAATACATAAAGCTTCCATTTTAGCTATCCATCTCTCATACATATGCATTAATCTAATTCCGCTTTGATGTTAAACTACGGACACTAAGTGTAGAAAGATAAAAAATATGTATCGGATACAAAACAAAAATGTTGTTTTTACATTTTACAAACGCATGTAAATAAATACGCTCACATTTATGCGTTATGTATTGTATATTTTAATGATGGCATACGCATATGTGATGTGCAGAATTTGCATAATTAAGAAGTGCCATAAGCACAGGGTGAACAGTATGTTGATTTTTTTTACTATAACTGAATTTTTTTATCATCAATATAATAATGGTTTCAGTTATGCCCCTATTGGGCTCAGCTTATCATCTTAAGGTTTTCCCTCATCTGAACGCTTTGTTTAGAAACATTGTATCCTCGCAGTTAATCTAAGAGATAACCTTATGATAGAACTTGGACTGAAAAACCACTTAGGGATTTCATTATGTGATTTTGAAGCTTTGCTGTAACTGACTGATCCAAGCATACCTCGAATGTACACGAATTATGGAACTCAGAATCTTCAAACCATAAGATTAGATGTCACGTTGAAGTATTTGGTATTAGGTACTCTTGTAAGTACGTATTTTGTACATGGGGTACCCATATCTTCCGATAGCTCGTAGTAGTCTCTAATAAAAATACAGTTGTCTGAAATAAAAAATAATTTAATATTTCTAAGAAGAAATAGGTTTTTAACATTAATATTAAGGAATCACATAAATATATCCATCGTTATGTTCACCAAAATCCCACCGTTTGTCAATATCCATAGCTAGTTATATCCAGGCTGCACTATAAGATAATATTGACCTAAGATTAATTTTAATATTAATCTCCCATCTACTCATAAATCACCAAGTGATTTCATCTCTCGATTTGTTCTCCAATCAAGATTATGTATTCGTTTTCTTGTTTATATGTGTCTCAAACTGGTTATGAGTAAATGAACTGAGGACATTTGTGACTAATTTATGCCATTGAAGTAGACCGTACGGTACGTATTTCATTCTATGGAGGTCTTCCCGTAAGACTGTAACATCAGGGAAGTATGTGGATCGTCAGGAACACCTTCGCTTTAAATTCGATACATCACCGCCAATTTTATTGGCTAACGAACCAGTTAGAATAGAGACAAGCGGTTGGTTCGCCTAGAGTCTGAACGTGCGTGCCCAGAATTGAATTGGTATCGTTCACCTCGTGTGTGGGGAGGGTATTGGAGGAACTGAAGCCTGTACTCCATTCGTATGACTGCCTTGTCAGCGCGGTCTAATTTCACTCTGTGAATTACAAATAGTGGAAAAATGCGTACTCTAATAGAGTACATAATGTAGAAGTATTCTCAAAAAGTGTTCTTTGCCATTTCGCATGCTTCATGGTCCATGTTATTTATCGCAGTTGTAAATGCAGAAAATTTGCTGAAAACCTAATCGCTCTACAGACGCGTGAGTGCATAGAATCGCGTTGAAGAGATTTTCGAACGAGTCTGTAGATAGTAATGGTGTCTCTATTTCGTGTTTCGTGTCAGCGTTTTGTGGTCAAGATCCGCTGTAGAGTAGGTTGCTTTTCTAACGTTTCGGCTTCCATTTCAGTTGACATTTTCAGGGTGAAGCCCTTATATCACTGAGTGGGAAGTGAATTATGATTTGTTAAACATTGGAGCGGCGTGCTAACTAATGGGTGGAGTCACGCGATTGATAAAAAGTGGTGATGAGGGAGGGAGGGAGGGGCGATTAGGAGAGTGTTATGGACCAAGTAATTGGCGAAAAAGGTGTCTAGAAAAAATGTTAGCGATCTGCTATTAGGAAAAGAAGATTGTAGTTACATGTCTTAATCGAAGCTTTATATTAATCAATTAGATTAGTTTTTTTGTGGGCTGGACATTTTTTTGTTTCGGGTTGGAGTGACTAGAATAGAATTCCAAATTTTTACGTGGTAATGCTTTTTATAGACTGAGTAGGAGACAGTTTAGGTATAACTTCGAAAAAAGAGTAGATACATGGGCGAAAATGTAGAGACGAAATATATGAGAATGGTGGAGAAAGATACAAAACGAGGATGAAAAGAAGAAAAGACAAGACAAGGTGGAAATATCAGACATTTTTCATGACTGGTCCGTATATTTAATTTTACGTATTTTACATTGGCTTAGACCCACTTCTCTGCTGGCGTATGTTCACATCATCTTCAAAGAAATCTGTCATTTACATAAAATGTAATCTACGTCCAAGTGCCTTTCAGTGTCTGAAAAATGTACGCAGTGAAAGGGTCATTGTAGAGAGTTCAGTCCCAAATTACGTGGTCGAATTACTGGATGCTGGAGTTCAACATGGCCGCTGCCCGGGTGTTGGTAGTTGTTACCTCTCCCCTCCCGAGAATGAGATGATATCGCCTTGATGCGAGTCTATTGGAATCGACTTTGATACGCAGTCGACTGAGCAGACTCATCTCATCTCATCCTCACGCACGACATAAATTTTTATTGTTTCAAGCAGAAAACCTCATTGTGTCCCATCCATGCTACTTACCATGGATCTTAGGTTTTC